>NC_092092.1:78628758-78691258 GCF_045679555.1 Salvelinus alpinus
ATGTTTTTGGTTGCGTGGGTTTCTCAATTTCTTTCTTAGGTTTTTGCATTTTTCATCAAACCATCTGTCATTGTTGTTAATTTTCTTAGGTTGTTTGCTTGAAATGTTTAGATTTGATAGGGAGGCTGAGAGGTCAAATATACTGTTTAGGTTTTCTACTGCCTAGTTTACACCTTCACTATTGCAGTGAAACCTTTTGTCCAGGAAATTGTCTAGAAGTGTAACGCTCGTCCTCCTCCTCGTCTGAGGATGAGCAAGGATCGGACCAATATGCAGCGTGGTATGTATCCATAGTATATTTATTTGTGAAAGACGAACACGAAGAACACTTGACAAAATACAAAATAACAAAACGACGTGAACAGACCTGTACTTGAGAACATAAAACAAGAACGCACGAACAGGAAGGAACACACTAACGAACGAACGAACGAACGAACGAAACAGTCCTGTGTGGCACAAACACTGACACAGGAACAATCACCCACAAACAAACAGTGTGAACAGCCTACCTAAATATGGTTCTCAATCAGAGGAAACGTAAAACACCTGCCCCTGATTGAGAACCATATCAGGCTAGTTAACAACCCTAAACATAGAAACAAATAACATAGACTGCCCACCCCAACTCACGCCCTGATCATACTAAACAAAGACAAAACAAAGGAAATAAGGTCAGGAACGTGACAAGAAGGGATTCAATTTGTTGTTGCCTAATTGTTTTTTGGTAGATTTCCAAACTACTTTCCTTCCATCTATAGCATTTCTTAATATTATTCAGTTTCTTTGGCTTTGATGCCTCATGATTGAGCATAGCTCTGTTCAAGTAGAGTGTGATTTGGCTGTCATCTGATAGGGGTGTCAGTGGACTGACTGTGAACGCTCTGAGAGAGTCTGGGTTGAGGTCAGTGATAAAGTAATCTACAGTACTACTGCCAAGAGTTGAGCTATAGGTGTACCTACAGTTGAAGTCGGAAGTTTACATACACTTATGTTGGAGTCATTAAAACTCGTTTTTCAACCACTCCACAAATTTCTTGTTAACAAACTATGGTTTTGGCAAGTCGTTTAGGGCATCTACTTTGTGCATGACACAAGTCATTTTTCCAACAATTGTTTACAGACAGATTATTTCACTTATAATTCACTGTATCACAATTCCAGTGGGTCAGAAGTTTACATACACTAAGTTGACTGTGCCATTAAACAGCTTGGAAAATTCCAGAAAATGATGTCATAGCTTTAGAAGCTTCTGATAGGCTAATTAACATCATTTGAGTCAATTGGAGGTGTACCTATGGATGTATTTCAAGGCCTACCTTCAAGCTCAGTGCCTCTTTGCTTGACATCATGGGAAAATCAAAAGAAATCAGCCAAGTCCTCAGAAAAAAATTGTAGACCTCCACAAGTCTTGTTCATCCTTGGGAGTAATTTCCAAACGCCTGAAGGTACCACGTTCATCTGTACAAACAATAGTATGCAAGTATAAACACCATGGGACCACGCAGCCATCATATCTCTCAGGAAGGAGACGAGTTCTGTCTCCTAGAGATGAACGTACTTTGGTGCAAAAAGTGCAAATCAATCCCAGAAGAACAGCAAAGGACCTTGTGAAGATGCTGGAGGAAACAGGTACAAAAGTATCTATATCCACAGTAAAACGAGTCCTATGTCGACATAACCTGAAAAGCCGCTCAGCAAGGAAGAAGCCACTGCTCCAAAACCGCCATTAAAAAGCCAGACTACGGTTTGCAACTGCACACGGGGACAAAGATTGTACTTTTTGGAGAAATGTCCTCTGGTCTGATGAAACAAAAATAGAACTGTTTGGCCATAATGACAATCGTTATGTTTGGAGGAAAAAGGGGGAGGCTTGCAAGCCGAAGAACACCATCCCAACTGTGAAGCACGGGGGTGGCAGCATCATGTTGTGGGGGTGCTTTGCTGCAGGAGGGACTGGTGCACTTCACAAAATAGATGGCATCATGAGGAAAGAAAATTATGTGGATATATTGAAGCAACATCTCAAGACATCAGTCAGAAACTTAAAGCTTGGTCGCAAATGGGTCTTCCAAATGGACAATGACCCCAAGCATACTTCCAAAGTTGTGGCATAATGGCTTAAGGACAATAAAGTCAAGGTATTGGCGTGGCCATCACAAAGCCCTGACCTCAATCCCACAGAAAATTTGTGAGCAGAACTGAAACAATGTGTGCGAGCAAGGAGGTCTACAAGGCTGACTCAGTTACACCAGCTCTGTCAGGAGGAATGGGACAAAATTCACCCAACTTATTGTGGGAAGCTTGTGGAAGGCTACCCGAAACGTTTGACCCACGTTAAACAATTTAAAGGCAATGCTACCAAATACTAATTGAGTGTATGTAAACTTCTGACCCACTGGGAATGTGATGAAAGAAATAAAAGCTGAAATAAATCATTCTCTCTACTATTATTCTGACATTTCACATTCTTAAAATAAAGTGGTGATCCTAACTGACCTAAGACAGGGAATTTTTGCTTGGATCAAATGTCAGGAATTGTGAAAAACTGAGTTTAAATGTATTTGGCTAAGGTGTATGTAAACTTCTGACTTCAAATGTACCATAGGAGTCCCCTCGAAGCCTACTATTGTCTATATACATACCCAGCGTCCGACAGAGCTGCAAGAGTTGTGACCCGTTTTTGTTGGTTATGTTGTCGTAGTTGTGTCTAGGGGGGCATATGGGGGTGGGAATGCTGTCACCTCGAGGTAGTTGTTTGTACCCCTTTGTTCTAAGGGTTTTGGGTTCTTGTCCAGTTCTGGTATTTAGGTCGCCACAGACTAGTACATGTCCCTGGGCTTGGAAATTGTTGCTCTCCCCCTCTAGGATGGAGAAGCTGTCATCGTTAAAGTATGGGGATTCTAGTGGGGGGATATAGGTAGCACATATGAGGACATGTTTCTCTGTTGAGATAATTTCCTTATTAATTTATAGCCAGATGTAAAATGTTCTTGTTTTGACTAATATACTAGAGTGGGTTAGGTCTGCTCTATTCCAAATTAGCATACCCGCTGAGTCTCTTCCCTGTGTCACACCTGGTAGTTTGGTGGATGGGACTACCAGCTCTCTGTAACCTAGAGGGCAACCAGTGGGTCCATCTCCTTTATACCATGTTTCTTGTAGGATGACAATGTCTGTATTTCTAATTTCTTTGATGAAGTCTGGGTTCCTGCTCTTTAGGCCAAAGGCAGATGACCTCAGACCTTGTATAGTCCAGGATGAGATAGTAAACGCTTTGTGTTCCATAGTGTCTAGTGTTGTTTTTGTGTGGTTTAGGCCCGGACCATCACAGTAGGTGTGAGCAGAGCATGTTGAGCATCTGATACATACCTCTTAGGTCGCAGGATGGGGCTTGGGCTGGTGTAATAGTGGGGCTTGGGCCTGTTGCTCTGCTCACGGCCTGGGCATATGTCCTGCTGTCATGTTGAGGTCCTTGCTGCAGGGGCAGTGGGCAGGGGGCATGGGTTGGGCAGAAGGGGCATAGGTCTGAAATGGGGGGCCTATATAGGGTGTGGCCAGGGTTTACTTGGGGAGGTTTTAGCTGCTTGAGGTGTGGCTGGAGATGCTGTGGTCTGGGTGTAGGTCCTCTTGGCATGGGTTCTCTCAGTGCAGGTCCTTCAGGAGGGGGTCTTGCAGGTCTGGGAGGGTGTCTCACTGGTCTAGGAGGGGTGTCCGTTACTCTGTTGCTCCTGTGTGAGGTGCTGGGGCTGCGGTCCTGGCAAAAGTTTGGATTGCTGCCTTGTAGAGGTGGACCTGGTCGTAAAGGATGTTCAAGTCCAGGATGGAGTGGTGGGCCAGGTAGACATTAGGTTTTGAGGCACTATTGGCATTGTGAAAGTATTTTTGTGGTATCACAGTGGAGATAACCACTCGTGCGTTGGGGAAAGTTCTCTCTCTCTCTCGTTCTCTCTCTCTCCCGTTCTCCCTCCCGTCTGAGGGCCGGAGAGAAGGCGAGGAGAAGGAAAGGAGAGTAGTGGACAGCAGCAAAGGGACAAGTAAGTGACTGCTCTGATGTGTACCAGGGGAACACCAGTCACTGAATCCCCTTCTTCATCAAATCCATGGGTCACAGATGGTTACTTCCCAATAGGCTAGCAGTACATGGGTCGTTATTAATGTGGTGGAGGCTCTTTAGCTCTAGAACAACTAGCTACATACAGGACATCATCTTTTATACTATTCCATTATCCTTAGATTCCTTTCTGTCTCCTTTTCTTTCTGATTGTAAATGTCAGAAAAGCTATTGTTCCCTGGTTAAATATAGGACTTCCCTGGTTATATAAAGGACTTCCCTGGTTATATAAAGGACTTCCCTGGTTAATTAAAGGGAGAAGCGAAGACATGATAGGACAGGATATGACAGGATGTGACAGGACAGGATGTGACAGGACAGGATATGACAGGACAGGATATGACAGGTGAAAGTAATAGGGCTGTAGTGGAAATCTATCCAGTCCTTCCACTGGTGATACACCCAAGGAGAGGAGAGGAGAGGTGAGAAGAGGAGAGGTGAGGAGAGGAGAGGAGTCTGTAATGAAGCCCTTTTGTGGGGAAAAACTAATTCTGATTGGCTGGGCCTGGCTGCCAAGTGAATGGGCCTCCCAGGCTGCACCCCTGCCCAGTCATGTGAAATCCATAGATTAGGGCCGAATCTGTTTATTTAAATTGACTGATTTTCTTATATGATCTGTAACTCAGTATAATCTTTGAAATTGTTGCATTTTAAATGTATATTTTTGTTCAGTATAGTTCCATTTATAACGGTAGTAGATCATTTTAATATAATACTATTGTATAGTGCATGCAAATATGTTTGTATTGGTGACCCAGCGTGATATATCTGGAGAAACAAATGTTTTGTCTGGTCACTCCTTGTCCATAGAATAGCCCAGACTTTCCTCTAAGTCTGGTTGTCAGGGTTGATGTGGTGGTAATTGTGGTAATGGTGGTAATTGTGGTAACGGTGGTAATTGTGGTAATGGTGGTAACGGTGGTAATTGTGGTAATTGTGGTAACGATGGTAATTGTGGTAACGATGGTAATTGTGGTAATGGTGGTAACGGTGGTAATTGTGGTAATTGTGGTAACGGTGGTAACGGTGGTAATTGTGGTAATTGTGGTAATCGTGGTAATTGTGGTAACGGTGGTAATTGTGGTAATGGTGGTAACGGTGGTAATTGTGGTAATTGTGGTAACGGTGGTAATTGTGGTAACGGTGGTAATTGTGGTAATTGTGGTAACGGTGGTAATTGTGGTAATGGTGGTAACGGTGGTAATTGTGGTAACGGTGGTAATTGTGGTAATTGTGGTAACGATGGTAATTGTGGTAACGGTGGTAATTGTGGTAACGGTGGTAATTGTGGTAACGGTGGTAATTGTGGTAACGGTGGTAATTGTGGTAACGGTGGTAATTGTGGTAACGGTGGTAATTGTGGTAATGGTGGTAACGGTGGTAATTGTGGTAATTGTGGTAACGGTGGTAATGGTGGTAATGGTGGTAATGGTGGTAATGGTGGTAATTGTGGTAACGGTGGTAATTGTGGTAATGGTGGTAACGGTGGTAATTGTGGTAACGATGGTAATTGTGCTAACGATGGTAATTGTGGTAATGGTGGTAACGGTGGTAATTGTTGTAACGGTGTTAATTAAGGTAACGGTGGTAATTAAGGTAACGGTGGTAATTGTGGTAACAGTGGTAATTAAGGTAACGGTAGTAATTGTGGTAACGGTGGTAATTGTGGTAACGGTGGTAATTAAGGTAACGGTGGTAATTAAGGTAACGGTAGTAATTGTGGTAACGGCGGTAATTGTGGTAACGGCGGTAATTAAGGTAACGGTGGTAATTAAGGTAACGGTGGTAATTAAGGTAACGGTGGTAATTGTGGTAACGGTGGTAATTGTGGTAACGGTGGTAATTAAGGTAACGGTGGTAATTGTGGTAACGGTGGTAATTAAGGTAACGGTGGTAATTAAGGTAACGGTGGTAACGGTGGTAATTAAGGTAACGGTGGTAATTCTGGTAATGGTGGTAATGGTGGTAATTGTGGTAACGGTGGTAACGGTGCTCATAACAAGCTAGGTCTAATGTTTTTCCTGTCTCTCTCTCTCTCTCCCTCTCCCCTTCTCTCTATTTCTCCCTATGTTTCTCTGTAACTCTCCCACCCTCTCTCTTTCTCTCTCTCTCTATGATGATCAATGTAGTCTCAGAGCAAGGCTTATGCTGCTCTAGTCAAGGAGTCCTAGTGGCACAGTGGTCTTGTGGAATTGTGACAAGGGTAATGAAGATTGTATTGTATTGTGAGACTGATCACACTCTCTGATTGGACAATGAGTCTCTCTGTGGTTGGTCATCATGTTGTGGAGATTGTATAGATGCTGAGCTGTCCCCTTCTCCTTTCCACCAGACCTCTCCTATCTCCTATCTCCTATCTCCTATCTCTCCATCTCCTATCTCTCCATCTCCTGTGTGACTGTAATATTGCACAGAGAGAAGGAGAGAAGGAGAGAAGAGGAGAGGAGATGAGAGGAGATAGCTTGTTTTGTCAATCTCTGTGGGTGATGATGATAAAATAGTAGTAGTAGTAGTGTGTGTCTGTGTGTGTGTGTGTGTGTGTGTGTGTGTGTGTGTGTGTGTGTGTGTGTGTGTGTGTGTGTGTGTGTGTGTGTGTGTGTGTGTGTGTGTGTGTGTGTGTTGTTCCCTCTCTGAGCGGAGCTCCATTGATGTCAAAGAGGGGGTAAACTGGACCATCTGTGAGTCTGTTATTACACCACACACAATATGTTTTTGCAGTTCTCATTATGAACATTTGCTAATATCACAGTGGAGAGAGAGAGAGAGAGAGACAGAGAGAGAGAGATACAGAGAGAGAGAGAGACAGAGACAGAGAGAGAGAGATACAGAGAGAGAGAGAGAGAGAGAGAGAGAGAGAGAGAGAGAGAGAGAGAGAGAGAGAGAGAGAGAGAGAGAGAGAGAGACAGAGAGAGAGAGAGAAAGAGAGAGAGAGAGAGAGATAATATTGCTCTAGAATATTAATGTTCTGTTGAAGACCTTCTTTGGTTGGTGATAGAAGTACCAAGTCATCAGCATATAGCAGGTATTTCACCTCTGTGTCAAATAGTGTGAGTCCTGGGGCTGGAGAAGCACACCTGAGTTGCAAAATGCTGTGCTTAAATTGTTCAACATGGTTTTAACTTCTGGCTGCTTCCCTGATGTCTGGAACCAGGGGCTCATCTCCCCTATCCACAAAAGTGGAGACAAATCAGACCCCAATAATTACAGGAAAATTTGTGTAAACAGTAACTTGGGAAAGGTTTTCTGTAGCATTTTGAATTCAAGAATTCAAACCTTTCTTCAAGAAAACAATGTAATAACTAAATGTCAAATTGGCTTTCTCCCTAACCATCGCACTACTGACCATATATACACCTTACACACACTAATTAATAAACACGTCCACCAAAAAAAAGAGGGCAAAATCTTTGCTTGCTTTATTGACTTTAAAAAAGCATTTGATTCTATTTGGCACGAAGGGCTATTCTACAAAATTCTACAAAGTGGGCTTGGTGGTAAGGTGTATGACTTAATAAAATGTATGTACACAGAAAACAAGTGTGCAATAAAAATCAGAAACCAAAGAACAGAATTATTTTCACAATGTCGAGGTGTGAGACAAGGCTGTAGTTTGAGTCCAAATCTTTTCAACATTTATATCAATGAATTAGCAGACATGTTGGACCATTCTCCAGCCCCAGGACTCACACTATTTGACACAGAGGTGAAATACCTGCTATATGCTGATGACTTGGTACTTCTATCACCAACCAAAGAAGGTCTTCAACAGAACATTAATATTCTAGAGCAATATTGCCATAATTGGGCCCTGGCAGTAAATTTTCAAAAAACTAAAATCATGATTTTCCCCCCAAAAAACAGATGTCAGAAACACAAATATAAATTCACCCTGAACAACACCATAATTGAACACACTAAAAATTACACCTACCTTGGTCTGACCATATATGCATCGGGAAACTTTAATATGGCAGTGAATGCACTCAAAGAAAAAGCCCGCAGAGCATTATATGCAATAAAAATTTAATTATTCAAAATCAACATCCCAATTAGAATTTGGACCAAAATATTTGACAGTGTAATCCTACCAATAGCTCTTTACGGAAGTGAGGTTTGGGGGCCACTCAATAAACTGGACTTTAAAATGTGGGACAAACATCCAATTGAAGCCCTACATGCAGAATTCTGTCGGAAAATCCTACAAGTCCAGAGAAATACACCAACTAATGCATGTAGGGCAGAATTGGGCCGCTTTCCAGTAATAATGAAAATACAGAAAAGATCATAAAAATTTTGGCTACATCTAAATTCAAGTCCAAATTCGAGTCTGCAATTTAAAGCACTTCAAACCCAAGAGCTGAGCCCAGAAACGAGCCCTCTCAGTCAGCTGGTGTTGGACCTAACCAATCAAGCTGACACCAGCACTGCTTCAAAAGAAAGAATTCCAATAAACAAAATCATGAACCAATCAAAGGACTCATATTTACAACATTGGAAAAACGAAACAAAATCCCAAAGCCGACTAAATTGCTATCTGACCCTAAACAGAGAATATGAATTGGCTGATTATCTCTACTCTGTCAGAGATACGAAGCAGAGACAGATCCTTACCAAGTACAGGTTGAGTGACCACCGATTGGCAATAGAAACCGGCAGACATAAAAAGACATGGCTACCCAAAGAGGAGCGTGTATGTGGTCACTACCTGACAGGGGAGGTAGAAACAGAGATGCACTTTCTCCTTTACTGTGATAAATATTCCTCAGCAAGAGATTCATTATTCACAGAAATGACTACATTTATTCCAAATTTTAACTTATTAAACCCAGAGGAAAAACTAAAAATACTCATGGGCGAAGGAGCAATGGCTACTCTTGCAGCCAAATATGTATTTGCCTGCCATAGCCTGAGGGACACTGAATAATAACATCTGCATAGTAAGCAGTAACTTACTTATTATGACTGTTATTCTTATTACTGTTATTGTTATTACTATTATTATTGTTGTTTATCATTCCAAATAGTAGTGGTATGGGTGGTAATGGTAATGATAGCAGTTTAGTGATGGTGTTGGTGGTAGTAGTGGTAATGATGATAGTAGTTGTAGTACCGATGTAATGGTGAAGATGACCATTATTTAATTATAAGTTAGTTATAGTTTCCTTTTCTTATTTTTTTAAATATTTATTACATTACATTCGACTATTGACTGTTACCATTTTATTGTTACTATTTTTATATTTAATTTTGTATTATTATTTACTGCCATTCTATATTATTATTTGTCATTGTTTATAATTGTAGTACAATGTATATTTTATACATTGTTGCTTTGGCAATATTGACACAATGTTTTTCATGCCAATAAAGCAGCTTGAATTTGAGAGAGAGAGAGAGAGAGAGAGAGGAGAGAGAGAGAGAAGAGAGAGAGAGAGAGAGAGAGAGAGAGAGAGAGAGAGAGAGAGAGAGAGAGAGAGAGAGAGAGAGAGAGAGAGAGAGAGAGAGAGAGAGAGAGAGAGAGAGACACACAGAGAGAGATTCATTCAAATTGAATTTGAATTGAAACCGTTCAAATTGACACAAACGCAGAACAACGCCAAATTCATGAGAAGTTGAATGGATTAGAAAGAGCTATAAAGGACAATCAAAATCCACTGGACTCCCCAATTACTGACCAGGAGCTCTATAAGAAACTTCAGGCTCTCAAATTTAAAAAGGCATGCGGACCTGATGGCATCCTAAATGAGATGCTCAAACTCACTAGTGCAAAATTTCAATTGGCTATATTAAAACTGTTTAATTTGATCCTGAGTGTAGGTTATTTCCCTGACATCTGGAATCAAGGACTCATAACCCCAATCTTTAAAAACGGAGACAAATTTGACCCTAACAATTACAGAGGCATTTGTGTGAACAGTAACCTGGGGAAGGTTTTCTGTAGTATTATAAATGTAAGAGTTCTAAACTTCCTTAATAAGCACAATGTCTTGAGTAAAAGCCAAATTGGATTTATACCAAAACATCGCACGACCGATCATATTTACACCCTACACACCCTGATAGATAAACATGTCCACCAAAATAATACCAAAATATACGCTTGCTTTATCGACTTCCAAAAAGCATTTGATTCTATTTGGCACACAGGACTGTTCTACAAAGTTATTGAAAGTGGTGTAGGGGGTAAAACATATGACATAATTAAATCAATGTATACTGGCAATACGTGCAGCATTAAAATTGGCAAGAAAAGAACAGAATTCTTTAACCAGGGGCGGGGCCTTCGTCAGGGTTGTAATCTGAGCCCAGCACTCTTCAATATTTACATCAACGAATTGGCCACTATTCTAGAAAAATCCTTAGCCCCTGGTGTTAGTCTCCATAATTCAAAGGTTAAATGCCTACTCTTCGCCGATGACCTATGCCTGCTGTCACCCACAGCACATGGCCTACAGCAGAGCCTGGACCTGCTAGAGCAGTACTGCCAGACCTGGGCCCTGGCAGTAAACCCCAAAAAGACTAAAATAATGATTTTCCAGAGAAGATCCAGATCTCAGGGAATTAGACCAAAGTTCTCAATTGGTACAAAATATATAGAGCACTGCACACACTACAATTACTTAGGTTTAAAAATAAGCTCAACTGGACACCTTAATGAAGCAGTGAATGAACTGAGAGAGAAAGCACGCAGGGCATTCTACGCAATTAAAAAGCAAATTCAAATTGAAATACCTATTAAAATTTGGCTAAAACTAATTGAATATGTCATTGAACCAATTGCACTTTATGGCAGCGAGGTGTGGGGTCCACTTGCAAAACAAGATTTCATCAAATGGGACAAACATCCCATTGAAACCCTGCATGCAGAGTTCTGTAAGATTCTCCTACATGTCCAGAGGAAAACTACAAACAATGCATGCAGGGCAGAATTAGGCAAATATCCACTAATAATAAAAACTCAAAAAAGAGCAATTAAGTTTTGGAAACATCTAAAATACAGTGACCCCCTCTCATATCATTACCAAGCCCTGCAATACCAAGAGCTGAACAAAGAAAAGAGTCCCCTCATCCAGCTGGTCCTGGGGCTGAGTTCACAAACCTGTTCTACTAACACACTGAAGCCTCAGGACCAGAACATCCAATCAATCAGGATAAACCAAATTACAACACAGTCAAAACAAAACTATATTGCTTATTGGGAAACACAAGCACAAGCACAGAGCAAAATGCAGTGCTATCTGGCCCTAAATCGACAGTACACCGTGGCTAAATATTTGACCATGGTTACTGATCAAAACTTTAGAAAAACCTTGACAAAGTACAGGCTCAGTGAGCACAGCCTTGCCATTGAGAAGGGTAGACACAGGAAAACCTGGCTCCCTGTAGAGGAAAGGCTGTGCAACCACTGCACAATAGCAGAACCTGAGACGGAGCTGCATTTCCTGACAAAATGTAAAAAATATAAAACAATTAGAGAGTGTCATTTCCCCAAATTTGAAACTCTTATTCAAGGTTTCAAAGACCTCTCTGATGAGGATAGGCTACCCGTCCTGTTGGGGGAGGACGCAGAGAGCTGTGGGTTGGCAGCGCACTACATTGCTGCCTGCCATAAGTTGAGGGACAGTGTCTGACAGACCAATCAACCTGCACATGTCCTTTACTGTATATTTATTGTTATTGTTGAATGTATGGTTATTTTGACCCTTGGTTATTGTTGTTACTGTTGTCCCGTTGACAATTTTGATTCTCATTTTTACATTGTAAACAAGCTTTGGCAATATGTACATTGTTACGTCATGCCAATAAAGCAAATTGAATTGAATTGAATTGAATTGAGAGAGAGAGAGAGAGAGAGACAGAGAGACAGAGAGAGAGAGAGAGAGAGAGAAAAAAACAAAACAAGCAGCAAACAAAGAAGAAAGGCTTTCGAAAAAAGTAAAATTATACAATTTTCTTAGCTAGCTAAGTTGTTTACCTGTTGCTAGGCAGTTGCTAGGGACTCTCCTGAAAGAAGCTAGCTAGCTAACAAGGAGAGAGAGAGAGAGAGAGAGGTCATGATCAGATGATCAGATGAGCTCCTGCATTTTTCAGCATTTTCTTTAAAAAAGATAGATTTAGAGTTAGTTAAACTTGGATTTTTTGTGGAACTGAGAGAGATACAGCTTCAACTGTATTCAACTGTAACTGACTTGATACAGCTTCAACTAGCACTGACGTGTCAAGTGAGAGGTGTCAAAGACCATTAGCCCAACAATGGCAGGAGAGTCGAATAGTCTACCCCAACCAAATGGAGAGGCCTTAGAAGCTCCCTCCTGCTGTTCAGAGGTAATTAAAATACAGTACCCTGTGAGTGTAAAGAATGATAAGGCAAGAAAAGAGCACAAAATGAAGCTCCTTATGGAAAATCAAGAGACACTTTTTGCTGACTATTACAAAAATGGGAACATCAGCAACCTTATCTTCCACACAAACCATCCCCTGGCATGGCACAGTGCTATATTAGCACACTACCCCTCTGTTAAGAGAGGGGGGGTTAACGAGGGGTGGAAACTCAGGATACTTGACAACGAGGACTCTGAGTCAGCTAACATAAATCTATATAAGTCTGGAACAGTATTGGTACAGGGCAACCCCAAACAGTTTCAGCTGGACTTTCACCTAATCAAAGAATTAGCCCAGCAGGAGAAGCTCTCCCTTGATAAAGATACCCCCACCCCAAGCGGGTCAGACCAGACCTCTTCATCATATAACCCCACAGACGAGCAACCCTCAGCAGACAGTCAACCTCCCAGTACAGAGCACTTCTCCCTCATTGAAATGAAGGATAAATTCACCCAGCTGGAGGTAAGGCAGGTGGAGCTGGAACAGCAGGTGATTACACTCCAGTCAGCACAGACCCAGACAACAGTCCAGCACAACAACCCCTTAACCAGACCAGGAGAGCTGGAGGTGGAGAGAGACATATCTGCACTCTGGACAGTGGTGAGACAACTTCAACAGGAGAAAGAGCAGAAGCAGGAGCAGAACAAAGCACTAGAGGAGAGGATCAGACTGCTGGAGGAGAGGGAGAGGGGGATGGAGGAGAGGATCAGACTGCTGGAGGAGAGGTTGAGGGGGATGGCATGTGACAGAGAACAACCCACTAGGGAGGTGGCCATCCCCACAGAGACGCCAGCAGAACAGCCCACCTCAGCACCGGACAAAAGTCTCGACACCACAGCAGAACAGTCCACACCAGACCCTGACCATAGAGTCAACATCACAGCAGAACAGACAAAAGAAAAAACCCAAGCCCAGCAGCTCTCACCCCCCCTGAGCACCCCCCCTGTCAGCCACCCTGATAGCCCTCCTGACAACCCCCCCACACCCACTGAGAACAAACACAAGACACAGATTGTTCTCCTTATGGACTCAAATGGGAAATATATAGAAGAAAAAAAACTTTTTCCCAAACACAGTGTGTCTAAACTCTGGTGTCCAAACACCCAGCGCGCCCTAGACCTTCTGTCTGAGGACAAACTAGGCTCACCTAGCCACATAATAATACACACAGGCACAAACGACCTGAGAGCAAAGCAGGAAAGGGTGGCCACAGCACTGAAGGGAGTGATTGAAAAAGCTTCTTCTACTTTCCCCAATGCACAAGTGGTTATCTCCACCCTGCTACCACGAAAAGACTTCCACCCTGCTACAATACAGCGGGTAAACGCAAGCATTTCCCGTGACTGTGCCTCAAAACCAAATGTTTTCCTGGCCCACCACTCCACCCTGGACTTGAACAGCCTCTATGACCAGGTCCACCTCTATAAGGCAGCAGTGCCCACCTTTGTCCGGACTCTAAAGGACATCGCTCTCAAACGCAGCCCCAACACTTCACACAGGAGCAACAGATCAATAGACACCCCACCCAGACCAGCGAGACACCCTCCAAGACCTGCAGGACCCCCCCGTGGACCTACACATAGAGGACCCACGCCAAGAGGACTTACATCCAGACCATAGCACCCCCAGACACATCCACACCCCCACCCCAACCAATCAACACCCCCCCACATCAACCATGCCCACACCCCATTTAGGCCCCCTCAGATCAGACCTATGCCACTCCTGCCCACCCCATGCACCACACCCCCGCAAAGAGAGCATCAACATGGAAGTCACACATACGCCCAGGTAGTGAGCGGGCAAACAGGCCCAACCCCCACTCTTACACTCGCCCAAGCCAACGGCATGTACCAGATGCTCAGCAGGCTCTGCTCACACTTACTGGCCTGAGGCCAAACCACACGGCCAACAACATTGGACACTTTATGGAACAAAAAGCCTTCACTATATCATCCTGGAATATCCAAGGCCTGAGGTCATCTGCCTTTGGCCTAAAGAGCAGGAACACGGACTTCACCAAAGAAATCGGTAATGCAGACATTGTCATCCTGCAAGAAACATGGTATAGCGGAGACGGACCCACTGGTTGCCCTCTAGGTTACAGAGAGCTGGTAGTCCCATCCACCAAACTACCAGGTGTGAAACAGGGAAGGGACTCAGGGGGAATGCTAATTTGGTATAGAGCAGACCTAACTCACTCCATTAAATTAATCAAAACAGGAACATTTTACATTTGGCTAGAAATTCAAAAGGAAATTATCTTAACAGAGAAAAATGTCCTCCTGTGTGCTACCTATATCCCCCCACTAGAATCCCCATACTTTAATAAAGACAGCTTCTCCATCCTGGAGGGGGAAATCAATCATTTCCAGGCCCAGGGACATGTATTAGTCTGTGGCGACCTAAATGCCAGAACTGGACAAGAACCTGACACCCTCAGCACACAGGGGGACAAACACCTGCCTGCAGGTGACAGCATTCCCTCCCCCATATGCCCCCCTAGGCACAACTATGACAACATAACCAACAAAAACGGGTCACAACTCCTGCAGCTCTGACGCACGCTGGGTATGTACATAGTCAATGGTAGGCTTCGAGGGGACTCCTATGGTAGGTTCACCTATAGCTCATCTCTTGGCAGTAGCACTGTAGACTACTTTATCACTGACCTCAACCCAGAGTCTCTCAGAGCGTTCACAGTCAGCCCACTGACACCCCTATCAGACCACAGCAAAATCACAGTCTACTTGAACAGAGCAATACTCAATCATGAGGCATCAAAGCCAAAGGAACTGAGTAACATTAAGAAATGCTATAGATGGAAGGAATGCAGTTTGGAAACCTACCAAAAAACAATTAGGCAACAGCAAATTCAATCCCTTTTAGACAACTTCCTGGGTAAAATGTTCCACTGCAATAGTGAAGGTGTAAACTTGGCAGTAGAAAATCTTAACAGTATATTTGACCTCTCAGCTTCCCTATCAAATCTAAAAATCTCAAATAGAAAACCGAAGAAAATGAACAACAATGACAAATGGTTTGATAAAGAATGCAAAAATCTAAGAAATAAATTGAGGAACCTGTCCAACCAAAAACATAGAGACCCGGAAAACCTGAGTCTACGCCTTCACTATGGCGAATCACTAAAACAATACAGAAATACACTACGGAAAAAGAAGGAACAGCACGTCAGAAATCAGCTCAATGTAATTGAAGACTCCATAGACTCTAACCAATTCTGGGAAAATTGGAAAACACTAAACAAACAACAACACGAAGAATTATCTATCCAAAATGGAGATGTATGGGTAAACCACTTCTCCAATCTTTTTGGCTCTATAACAAAGAATAAAGAACAAAAACATATACATGATCAAATACAAATCCTAGAATCAACTATTAAAGACTACCAGAACCCATTGGATTCTCCAATTACCTTGAATGAGTTACAGGACAAAATAAAAACCCTCAAACCCAAAAAGGCCTGTGGTGTTGATGGTATCCTTAATGAAATGATCAAATATACAGACAACAAATTCCAATTGGCTATACTAAAACTCTTTAACATCGTCCTTAGCTCTGGCATCTTCCCCAATATTTGGAACCAAGGACTGATCACCCCAATCCACAAAAGTGGAGACAAATTTGACCCCAATAACTACCGTGGAATATGCGTCAACAGTAACCTTGGGAAAATACTCTGCATTATCATTAACAGCAGACTCGTACATTTCCTCAATGAAAACAATGTACTGAGCAAATGTCAAATTGGCTTTTTACCAAATTACCGTACAACAGACCATGTATTCACCCTACACACCCTAATTGACAACCAAACAAACCAAAACAAAGGCAAAGTCTTCTCATGCTTTGTTGATTTCAAAAAAGCCTTCGACTCAATTTGGCATGAGGGTCTGCTATACAAATTGATGGAAAGTGGTGTTGGGGGTAAAACATACGACATTATAAAATCCATGTACACAAACAACAAGTGTGCGGTTAAAATTGGCAAAAAACACACACATTTCTTCACACAGGGTCGTGGGGTGAGACAGGGATGCAGCTTAAGCCCCACCCTCTTCAACATATATATCAACGAATTGGCGCGGGCACTAGAACAGTCTGCAGCACCCGGTCTCACCCTACTAGAATCCGAAGTCAAATGTCTACTGTTTGCTGATGATCTGGTGCTTCTGTCACCAACCAAGGAGGGCCTACAGCAGCACCTAGATCTTCTGCACAGATTCTGTCAGACCTGGGCCCTGACAGTAAATCTCAGTAAGACCAAAATAATGGTGTTCCAAAAAAGGTCCAGTCACCAGGACCACAAATTCCATCTAGACACCGTTGCCCTAGAGCACACAAAAAACTATACATACCTCGGCCTAAACATCAGCACCACAGGTAACTTCCACAAAGCTGTGAACGATCTGAGAGACAAGGCAAGAAGGGCCTTCTATGCCATCAAAAGGAACATAAATTTCAACATACCAATTAGGATCTGGCTAAAAATACTTGAATCAGTCATAGAGCCCATTGCCCTTTATGGTTGTGAGGTCTGGGGTCCGCTCACCAACCAAGATTTCACAAAATGGGACAAACACCAAATTGAGACTCTGCATGCAGAATTCTGCAAAAATATCCTCCGTGTACAACGTAGAACACCAAATAATGCATGCAGAGCAGAATTAGGCCGATACCCACTAATTATCAAAATCCAGAAAAGAGCCGTTAAATTCTACAACCACCTAAAAGGAAGCGATTCCCAAACCTTCCATAACAAAGCCATCACCTACAGAGAGATGAACCTGGAGAAGAGTCCCCTAAGCAAGCTGGTCCTAGGGCTCTGTTCACAAACACAAACACACCCCACAGAGCCCCAGGACAACAGCACAATTAGACCCAACCAAATCATGAGAAAACAAAAAGATAATTACTTGACACATTGGAAAGAATTAACAAAAAAACAGAGCAAACTAGAATGCTATTTGGCCCTAAACAGAGAGTACACAGTGGCAGAATACCTGACCACTGTGACTGACCCAAACTTAAGGAAAGCTTTGACTATGTACAGACTCAGTGAGCATAGCCTTGCTATTGAGAAAGGCCGCCGTAGGCAGACATGGCTCTCAAGAGAAGACAGGCTATGTGCACACTGCCCACAAAATGAGGTGGAAACTGAGCTGCACTTCCTAACCTCCTGCCCAATGTATGACCATATTAGAGAGACATATTTCCCTCAGATTACACAGATCCACAAAGAATTCGAAAACAAATCCAATTTTGATAAACTCCCATATCTACTGGGTGAAATTCCACAGTGTGCCATCACAGCAGCAAGATTTGTGACCTGTTGCCACAAGAAAAGGGCAACCAGTGAAGAACAAACACCACTGTAAATACAACCCATATTTATGTTTATTTATTTTAACTTGTGTGCTTTAACCATTTGTACATTGTTACAACACTGCATATATATAATATGACATTTGTAATGTCTTTATTGTTTTGAAACTTCTGTATGTGTAATGTTTACTGTTCATTTTTATTGTTTATTTGACTTTTGTATATTACCTACCTCACTTGCTTTGGCAATGTTAACACATGTTTCCCATGCCAATAAAGCCCCTTGAATTATCCAAAATGGAGATGTATGGGTAAACCACTTCTCCAATCTTTTTGGCTCTATAACAAAGAATAAAGAGCAAAAACATATACATGATCAAATACAAATCCTAGAATCAACTATTAAAGACTACCAGAACCCACTGGATTCTCCAATTACCTTGAATGAGTTACAGGACAAAATAAAAACCCTCCAACCCAAAAAGGCCTGTGGTGTTGATGGTATCCTTAATGAAATGATCAAATATACAGACAACAAATTCCAATTGGCTATATTAAAACTCTTTAACATCGTCCTTAGCTCTGGCATCTTCCCCAATATTTGGAACCAAGGACTGATCACCCCAATCCACAAAAGTGGAGACAAATTTGACCCCAATAACTACCGTGGAATATGCGTCAACAGTAACCTTGGGAAAATACTCTGCATTATCATTAACAGCAGACTCGTACATTTCCTCAATGAAAACAATGTACTGAGCAAATGTCAAATTGGCTTTTTACCAAATTACCGTACAACAGACCATGTATTCACCCTACACACCCTAATTGACAACCAAACAAACCAAAACAAAGGCAAAGTCTTCTCATGCTTTGTTGATTTCAAAAAAGCCTTCGACTCAATTTGGCATGAGGGTCTGCTATACAAATTGATGGAAAGTGGTGTTGGGGGTAAAACATACGACATCATAAAATCCATGTACACAAACAACAAGTGTGCGGTTAAAATTGGCAAAAAACACACATTTCTTCACACAGGGTCAAGGGGTGAGAAAGGGATGCAGCTTAAGCCCCACCCTCTTCAACATATATATCAACGAATTGGCGCGGGCACTAGAACAGTCTGCAGCACCCGGTCTCACCCTACTAGAATCCGAAGTCAAATGTCTACTGTTTGCTGATGATCTGGTGCTTCTGTCACCAACCAAGGAGGGCCTACAGCAGCACCTAGATCTTCTGCACAGATTCTGTCAGACCTGGGCCCTGACAGTAAATCTCAGTAAGACCAAAATAATGGTGTTCCAAAAAAGGTCCAGTCGCCAGGACCACAAATTCCATCTAGACACCGTTGCCCTAGAGCACACAAAAAACTATACATACCTCGGCCTAAACATCAGCACCACAGGTAGCTTCCACAGAGCTGTGAACGATCTGAGAGACAAGGCAAGAAGGGCATTCTATGCCATCAAAAGGAACATAAATTTCAACATACCAATTAGGATCTGGCTAAAAATACTTGAATCAGTCATAGAGCCCATTGCCCTTTATGGTTGTGAGGTCTGGGGTCCGCTCACCAACCAAGATTTCACAAAATGGGACAAACACCAAATTGAGACTCTGCATGCAGAATTCTGCAAAAATATCCTCCGTGTACAACGTAGAACACCAAATAATGCATGCAGAGCAGAATTAGGCCGATACCCACTAATTATCAAAATCCAGAAAAGAGCCGTTAAATTCTACAACCACCTAAAAGGAAGCGATTCCCAAACCTTCCATAACAAAGCCATCACCTACAGAGAGATGAACCTGGAGAAGAGTCCCCTAAGCAAGCTGGTCCTAGGGCTCTGTTCACAAACACAAACACACCCCACAGAGCCCCAGGACAACAGCACAATTAGACCCAACCAAATCATGAGAAAACAAAAAGATAATTACTTGACACATTGGAAAGAATTAACAAAAAAACAGAGCAAACTAGAATGCTATTTGGCCCTAAACAGAGAGTACACAGTGGCAGAATACCTGACCACTGTGACTGACCCAAACTTAAGGAAAGCTTTGACTATGTACAGACTCAGTGAGCATAGCCTTGCTATTGAGAAAGGCCGCCGTAGGCAGACATGGCTCTCAAGAGAAGACAGGCTATGTGCACACTGCCCACAAAATGAGGTGGAAACTGAGCTGCACTTCCTAACCTCCTGCCCAATGTATGACCATATTAGAGAGACATATTTCCCTCAGATTACACAGATCCACAAAGAATTCGAAAACAAATCCAATTTTGATAAACTCCCATATCTACTGGGTGAAATTCCACAGTGTGCCATCACAGCAGCAAGATTTGTGACCTGTTGCCACAAGAAAAGGGCAACCAGTGAAGAACAAACACCACTGTAAATACAACCCATATTTATGTTTATTTATTTTAACTTGTGTGCTTTAACCATTTGTACATTGTTACAACACTGCATATATATAATATGACATTTGTAATGTCTTTATTGTTTTGAAACTTCTGTATGTGTAATGTTTACTGTTCATTTTTATTGTTTATTTGACTTTTGTATATTACCTACCTCACTTGCTTTGGCAATGTTAACACATGTTTCCCATGCCAATAAAGCCCCTTGAATTGAATTGAATTGAAATTGAATTGAGAGAGAGAGAGAGCGAGAGAGAGAGAGAGAGAGAGAGAGAGAGAGAGAGAGAGAGAGAGAGAGAGAGAGAGAGAGAGAGAGAGAGAGAGAGAGAGAGAGAGAGAGAGAGAGAGAGAGAGAGAGAGAGACAGAGAGAGAGAGAGAGAGAGAGAGAGAGAGAGAGAGAGAGAGAGAGAGAGAGAGAGAGAGAGAGAGAGAGAGAGAGAGAGAGAGAGAGAGAGAGAGAGAGAGAGAGAGGGAGAGAGAGAGAGAGAGCGAGAGAGAGAGAGAGAGAGAGAGAGAGAGAGAGAGAGAGAGAGAGAGAGAGAGAGAGAGAGAGAGAGAGAGAGAGAGAGAGAGAGAGAGACAGAGAGAGAGAGAGAGAGAGAGAGAGAGAGAGAGAGAGAGAGAGAGAGAGAGAGAGAGAGAGAGAGAGAGAGAGCGAGAGAGAGAGAGAGAGAGAGATTATTACCTTCATTTTAGCAACATCTTATTGAAGGGATCAATCATCTCTCTCCATCAAATATAATACTGTTACTATGAACGTGGCCATAGGGCTTTTTCTGCTGAACAATCTGCTTTACTTTAATTATTTAATTCACTTGACAGAAGGGGCCAAGACTGTCCAAGTATCAACATTATTCTCCTCAGATGTATCTACAATCTACAGTGTCAGTACACAGTGAAGGCTGAAACAGACAGCCTGTATATTTACAGTGAGAGACCAGCGGTATCATGTGTGGACAGTAGAACTGTGGACAGTAGAGCACAGAGCAGTGGACAGTAGAGCATAGAGCTGTGGACAGTAGAACATGGAGCTGTAGAGCATAGAGCTGTGGACAGTAGAACTGTGGACAGTAGAGCATAGAGCTGTGGACAGTAGAACTGTGGACAGTAGAGCACAGAGCAGTGGACAGTAGAGCATAGAGCTGTGGACAGTAGAACTGTGGACAGTAGAGCACAGAGCTGTGGACAGTAGAGCATAGAGCTGTGGACAGTAGAACATAGAGCTGTGGACAGTAGAACATGGAGCTGTAGAGCATAGAGCTGTGGACAGTAGAACTGTGGACAGTAGAGCATAGAGCTGTGGACAGTAGAACATAGAGCTGTGGACAGTAGAGCATAGAGCTGTGGACAGTAGAACTGTGGACAGTAGAGCACAGAGCAGTGGACAGTAGAGCATAGAGCTGTGGACAGTAGAACTGTGGGCAGTAGAGCACAGAGCAGTGGAGAGTAGAGCATAGAGCTGTGGACAGTAGAACTGTGGACAGTAGAGCACAGAGCAGTGGACAGTAGAGCATAGAGCTGTGGACAGTAGAACATGGAGCTGTAGAGCATAGAGCTGTGGACAGTAGAACAGTGGACAGTAGAGCATAGAGCTGTGGACAGTAGAACATAGAGCTGTGGACAGTAGAGCATAGAGCTGTGGACAGTAGAACATAGAGCTGTAGAGCATAGAGCTGTGGACAGTAGAACTGTGGACAGTAGAGCATAGAGCTGTGGACAGTAGAACATAGAGCTGTGGACAGTAGAGCATAGAGCTGTGGACAGTAGAACATAGAGCTGTAGAGCATAGAGCTGCGGACAGTAGAACATAAAGTTGTGGACAGTAGAACATAGATCTGTGGACAGTAGAACATAGAACTGTGGACAGTAGAGCATAGAGCTGTGGACAGTAGACCAGAGAGCTGTAGACAGTAGAATATAGAACTCTGGACAGTAGAACATAGAGCTGTGGACAGTAGAACAGAGAGCTGTGGACAGCAGAGCATAGAGCTGTGGACAGTAGAACATAGAGCTGTGGACAGTAGAACATAGATCTGTGGACAGTAGAACATAGAATTGTGGACAGTAGAGCATGGAGCTGTGGACAGTAGACCAGAGAGCTGTGGACAGTAGAACATAGAGCTGTGGACAGTAGAATATAGACCTCTGGACAGTAGAACATAGAGCTGTGGACAGTAGAACATAGAGATGTGGACAGTAGAACAGAGAGCTGTGGACAGTAGAACATAGAGCTGTGGACAGTAGAATATAGACCTCTGGACAGTAGAACATAGAGCTGTGGACAGTAGAACATAGAGATGTGGACAGTAGAACAGACAGCTGTGGACAGTAGAAGATAGAGCTGTGGACAGTAGAACATAGAGCTGTGGACAGTAGAAGAGAGAGCTGTGGACAGTAGAACATAGAGCTGTAGACAGTAGAACATAGATCTGTGGAGAGTAGAACAGAGAGCTGTGGACAGTAGAACAGGGAGCTGTGGACAGTAGAACAGAGAGCTGTGGACAGTAGAACAGAGAGCTGTGCACAGTAGAACATAGAGCTGTGTACAGTAGAACATAGAGCTGTGGACAGTAGAACATAGAGCTGTGGACAGTAGAACATAGAGCTGTGGACAGTAGAAGAGAGAGCTGTGGACAGTAGAACATAGAGCTGTAGACAGTAGAACATAGATCTGTGGACAGTAGAACAGAGAGCTGTGGACAGTAGAACAGAGAGCTGTGGACAGTAGAACATAGAGCTGTAGACAGTAGAACATAGAGCTGTGGACTGTAGAGCATAGAGCTGTGGACAGTAGAACATAGAGCTGTGGACAGTAGAACAGAGAGCTGTGGACAGTAGAACAGAGAGCTGTGGACAGTAGACCAGAGAGCTGTGGACAGTAGAACATAGAGCTGTGGACAGTAGAATATAGACCTCTGGACAGTAGAACATAGAGCTGTGGACAGTAGAACATAGAGATGTGGACAGTAGAACAGAGAGCTGTGGACAGTAGAACATAGAGCTGTGGACAGTAGAATATAGACCTCTGGACAGTAGAACATAGAGCTGTGGACAGTAGAACATAGAGATGTGGACAGTAGAACAGACAGCTGTGGACAGTAGAACATAGAGCTGTGGACAGTAGAACATAGAGCTGTGGACAGTAGAAGAGAGAGCTGTGGACAGTAGAACATAGAGCTGTAGACAGTAGAACATAGATCTGTGGACAGTAGAACAGAGAGCTGTGGACAGTAGAACAGGGAGCTGTGGACAGTAGAACAGAGAGCTGTGGACAGTAGAACAGAGAGCTGTGCACAGTAGAACATAGAGCTGTGTACAGTAGAACATAGAGCTGTGGACAGTAGAACATAGAGCTGTGGACAGTAGAACATAGAGCTGTGGACAGTAGAAGAGAGAGCTGTGGACAGTAGAACATAGAGCTGTAGACAGTAGAACATAGATCTGTGGACAGTAGAACAGAGAGCTGTGGACAGTAGAACAGAGAGCTGTGGACAGTAGAACATAGAGCTGTAGACAGTAGAACATAGAGCTGTGGACTGTAGAGCATAGAGCTGTGGACAGTAGAGCATAGAGCTGTGGACAGTAGAACATAGAGCTGTGGACAGTAGAACATAGATCTTTAGACAGTAGAACATAGAGCTGTGGACTGTAGAGCATAGAGCTGTGGACAGTAGAACATAGAGCTGTGGACAGTAGAACATAGATCTGTGGACAGTAGAACAGAGCTGTGGACAGTAGAACATAGAGCTGTGGACAGTAGAACACAGATCTGTGAACAGTAGAACATAGAGCTGTGGACAGTAGAACAGACAGCTGTGGACAGTAGAACAGAGAGATGTGGACAGTAGAACATAGAGCTGTGGACAGTAGAACACAGATCTGTGAACAGTAGAACATAGAGCTGTGGACAGTAGAACATAGAGCTGTGGACAGTAGAACATAGAGCTGTGGACAGTAGAACAGAGAGCTGTAGACAGTAGAACATAGATCTGTGGACAGTAGAACAGAGAGCTGTGGACAGTAGAACAGGGAGCTGTGGACAGTAGAACAGAGAGCTGTGGACAGTAGAACAGAGAGCTGTGGACAGTAGAACATAGAGCTGTGTACAGTAGAACATAGAGCTGTGGACAGTAGAACATAGAGCTGTGGACAGTAGAACATAGAGCTGTGGACAGTAGAGCATAGAGCTGTGGACAGTAGAACATAGAGCTGTAGAGCATAGAGCTGCGGACAGTAGAACATAAAGTTGTGGACAGTAGAACATAGATCTGTGGACAGTAGAACATAGAACTGTGGACAGTAGAGCATAGAGCTGTGGACAGTAGACCAGAGAGCTGTAGACAGTAGAATATAGAACTTTGGACAGTAGAACATAGAGCTGTGGACAGTAGAACAGAGAGCTGTGGACAGCAGAGCATAGAGCTGTGGACAGTAGAACATAGAGCTGTGGACAGTAGAACATAGATCTGTGGACAGTAGAACATAGAATTGTGGACAGTAGAGCATGGAGCTGTGGACAGTAGACCAGAGAGCTGTGGACAGTAGAACATAGAGCTGTGGACAGTAGAATATAGACCTCTGGACAGTAGAACATAGAGCTGTGGACAGTAGAACATAGAGATGTGGACAGTAGAACAGAGAGCTGTGGACAGTAGAACATAGAGCTGTGGACAGTAGAACATAGAGATGTGGACAGTAGAACAGACAGCTGTGGACAGTAGAACATAGAGCTGTGGACAGTAGAACATAGAGCTGTGGACAGTAGAAGAGAGAGCTGTGGACAGTAGAACATAGAGCTGTAGACAGTAGAACATAGATCTGTGGACAGTAGAACAGAGAGCTGTGGACAGTAGAACAGGGAGCTGTGGACAGTAGAACAGAGAGCTGTGGACAGTAGAACAGAGAGCTGTGCACAGTAGAACATAGAGCTGTGTACAGTAGAACATAGAGCTGTGGACAGTAGAACATAGAGCTGTGGACAGTAGAACATAGAGCTGTGGACAGTAGAAGAGAGAGCTGTGGACAGTAGAACATAGAGCTGTAGACAGTAGAACATAGATCTGTGGACAGTAGAACAGAGAGCTGTGGACAGTAGAACAGAGAGCTGTGGACAGTAGAACATAGAGCTGTAGACAGTAGAACATAGAGCTGTGGACTGTAGAGCATAGAGCTGTGGACAGTAGAACATAGAGCTGTGGACAGTAGAACAGAGAGCTGTGGACAGTAGAACAGAGAGCTGTGGACAGTAGACCAGAGAGCTGTGGACAGTAGAACATAGAGCTGTGGACAGTAGAATATAGACCTCTGGACAGTAGAACATAGAGCTGTGGACAGTAGAACATAGAGATGTGGACAGTAGAACAGAGAGCTGTGGACAGTAGAACATAGAGCTGTGGACAGTAGAATATAGACCTCTGGACAGTAGAACATAGAGCTGTGGACAGTAGAACATAGAGATGTGGACAGTAGAACAGACAGCTGTGGACAGTAGAACATAGAGCTGTGGACAGTAGAACATAGAGCTGTGGACAGTAGAAGAGAGAGCTGTGGACAGTAGAACATAGAGCTGTAGACAGTAGAACATAGATCTGTGGACAGTAGAACAGAGAGCTGTGGACAGTAGAACAGGGAGCTGTGGACAGTAGAACAGAGAGCTGTGGACAGTAGAACAGAGAGCTGTGCACAGTAGAACATAGAGCTGTGTACAGTAGAACATAGAGCTGTGGACAGTAGAACATAGAGCTGTGGACAGTAGAACATAGAGCTGTGGACAGTAGAAGAGAGAGCTGTGGACAGTAGAACATAGAGCTGTAGACAGTAGAACATAGATCTGTGGACAGTAGAACAGAGAGCTGTGGACAGTAGAACAGAGAGCTGTGGACAGTAGAACATAGAGCTGTAGACAGTAGAACATAGAGCTGTGGACTGTAGAGCATAGAGCTGTGGACAGTAGAACATAGAGCTGTGGACAGTAGAACAGAGAGCTGTGGACAGTAGAACAGAGAGCTGTGGACAGTAGAACAGAGAGCTGTAGACAGTAGAACATAGAGCTGTGGACAGTAGAGCATAGAGCTGTGGACAGTAGAACATAGAGCTGTGGACAGTAGAACATAGATCTTTAGACAGTAGAACATAGAGCTGTGGACTGTAGAGCATAGAGCTGTGGACAGTAGAACATAGAGCTGTGGACAGTAGAACATAGATCTGTGGACAGTAGAACAGAGCTGTGGACAGTAGAACATAGAGCTGTGGACAGTAGAACACAGATCTGTGAACAGTAGAACATAGAGCTGTGGACAGTAGAACAGACAGCTGTGGACAGTAGAACAGAGAGATGTGGACAGTAGAACATAGAGCTGTGGACAGTAGAACACAGATCTGTGAACAGTAGAACATAGAGCTGTGGACAGTAGAACATAGAGCTGTGGACAGTAGAACATAGAGCTGTGGACAGTAGAACAGAGAGCTGTAGACAGTAGAACATAGATCTGTGGACAGTAGAACAGAGAGCTGTGGACAGTAGAACAGGGAGCTGTGGACAGTAGAACAGAGAGCTGTGGACAGTAGAACAGAGAGCTGTGGACAGTAGAACATAGAGCTGTGGACAGTAGAACATAGCGCTGTGTACAGTAGAACATAGAGCTGTGGACAGTAGAACATAGAGCTGTGGACAGTAGAACATAGAGCTGTGGACAGTAGAAGAGAGAGCTGTGGACAGTAGAACATAGAGCTGTAGACAGTAGAACATAGAGCTGTGAACAGTAGAACAGACAGCTGTGGACAGTGGAACATAGAGCTGTGGACAGTAGAACATAGAGCTGTGGACAGTAGAACAGACAGCTGTGGACAGTAGAACAGAGAGCTGTGGACAGTGGAACATAGAGCTGTGGACAGTAGAACATAGAGCTGTGGACAGTAGAACATAGAGCTGTGGACAGTAGAACAGAGAGCTGTAGACAGTAGAACATAGAGCTGTGGACAGTAGAGCATAGAGCTGTGGACAGTAGAACATAGAGCTGTGGACAGTAGAACATAGATCTTTAGACAGTAGAACATAGAGCTGTGGACTGTAGAGCATAGAGCTGTGGACAGTAGACCATAGAGCTGTGGACAGTAGAACATAGATCTGTGGACAGTAGAACATACAGCTGTGGACAGTAGAACAGAGAGCTGTGGACAGTAGAACATAGATCTGTGGACAGTAGAACAGACAGCTGTGGACAGTAGAACAGAGAGCTGTGGACAGTAGAACATAGAGCTGTGGACAGTAGAACAGACAGCTGTGGACAGTAGAACAGAGAGCTGTGGACAGTAGAACATAGAGCTGTGGACAGTAGAACATAGAGCTGTGGACAGTAGAACACAGATCTGTGAACAGTAGAACATAGAGCTGTGGACAGTAGAACAGACAGCTGTGGACAGTAGAACAGAGAGCTGTGGACAGTAGAACATAGAGCTGTGGACAGTAGAACACAGATCTGTGAACAGTAGAACAGACAGCTGTGGACAGTAGAACAGAGAGCTGTGGACAGTAGAACATAGAGCTGTGGACAGTAGAACACAGATCTGTGAACAGTAGAACATAGAGCTGTGGACAGTAGAACATAGAGCTGTGGACAGTAGAACATAGAGATGTGGACAGTAGAACAGAGAGCTGTGGACAGTAGAACAGAGAGCTGTGGACAGTAGAACATAGAGCTGTGGACAGTAGAACATAGATCTGTGAACAGTAGAACATAGAGCTGTGGACAGTAGAACATAGAGCTGTGGACAGTAGAACAGAGAGCTGTGGACAGTAGAACATAGAGCTGTGGACAGTAGAACAGACAGCTGTGGACAGTAGAACAGAGAGCTGTAGACAGTAGAACATAGAGCTGTGGACTGTAGAGCATAGAGCTGTGGACAGTAGAACATGGAGCTGTAGAGCATAGAGCTGTGGACAGTAGAACTGTGGACAGTAGAGCATAGAGCTGTGGACAGTAGAACATAGAGCTGTGGACAGTAGAGCATAGAGCTGTGGACAGTAGAACTGTGGACAGTAGAGCACAGAGCAGTGGACAGTAGAGCATAGAGCTGTGGACAGTAGAACTGTGGGCAGTAGAGCACAGAGCAGTGGAGAGTAGAGCATAGAGCTGTGGACAGTAGAACTGTGGACAGTAGAGCACAGAGCAGTGGACAGTAGAGCATAGAGCTGTGGACAGTAGAACATGGAGCTGTAGAGCATAGAGCTGTGGACAGTAGAACAGTGGACAGTAGAGCATAGAGCTGTGGACAGTAGAACATAGAGCTGTGGACAGTAGAGCATAGAGCTGTGGACAGTAGAACATAGAGCTGTAGAGCATAGAGCTGTGGACAGTAGAACTGTGGACAGTAGAGCATAGAGCTGTGGACAGTAGAACATAGAGCTGTGGACAGTAGAGCATAGAGCTGTGGACAGTAGAACATAGAGCTGTAGAGCATAGAGCTGCGGACAGTAGAACATAAAGTTGTGGACAGTAGAACATAGATCTGTGGACAGTAGAACATAGAACTGTGGACAGTAGAGCATAGAGCTGTGGACAGTAGACCAGAGAGCTGTAGACAGTAGAATATAGAACTCTGGACAGTAGAACATAGAGCTGTGGACAGTAGAACAGAGAGCTGTGGACAGCAGAGCATAGAGCTGTGGACAGTAGAACATAGAGCTGTGGACAGTAGAACATAGATCTGTGGACAGTAGAACATAGAATTGTGGACAGTAGAGCATGGAGCTGTGGACAGTAGACCAGAGAGCTGTGGACAGTAGAACATAGAGCTGTGGACAGTAGAATATAGACCTCTGGACAGTAGAACATAGAGCTGTGGACAGTAGAACATAGAGATGTGGACAGTAGAACAGAGAGCTGTGGACAGTAGAACATAGAGCTGTGGACAGTAGAATATAGACCTCTGGACAGTAGAACATAGAGCTGTGGACAGTAGAACATAGAGATGTGGACAGTAGAACAGACAGCTGTGGACAGTAGAAGATAGAGCTGTGGACAGTAGAACATAGAGCTGTGGACAGTAGAAGAGAGAGCTGTGGACAGTAGAACATAGAGCTGTAGACAGTAGAACATAGATCTGTGGAGAGTAGAACAGAGAGCTGTGGACAGTAGAACAGGGAGCTGTGGACAGTAGAACAGAGAGCTGTGGACAGTAGAACAGAGAGCTGTGCACAGTAGAACATAGAGCTGTGTACAGTAGAACATAGAGCTGTGGACAGTAGAACATAGAGCTGTGGACAGTAGAACATAGAGCTGTGGACAGTAGAAGAGAGAGCTGTGGACAGTAGAACATAGAGCTGTAGACAGTAGAACATAGATCTGTGGACAGTAGAACAGAGAGCTGTGGACAGTAGAACAGAGAGCTGTGGACAGTAGAACATAGAGCTGTAGACAGTAGAACATAGAGCTGTGGACTGTAGAGCATAGAGCTGTGGACAGTAGAACATAGAGCTGTGGACAGTAGAACAGAGAGCTGTGGACAGTAGAACAGAGAGCTGTGGACAGTAGACCAGAGAGCTGTGGACAGTAGAACATAGAGCTGTGGACAGTAGAACAGACAGCTGTGGACAGTAGAACAGAGAGCTGTAGACAGTAGAACATAGAGCTGTGGACTGTAGAGCATAGAGCTGTGGACAGTAGAACATGGAGCTGTAGAGCATAGAGCTGTGGACAGTAGAACTGTGGACAGTAGAGCATAGAGCTGTGGACAGTAGAACATAGAGCTGTGGACAGTAGAGCATAGAGCTGTGGACAGTAGAACTGTGGACAGTAGAGCACAGAGCAGTGGACAGTAGAGCATAGAGCTGTGGACAGTAGAACTGTGGGCAGTAGAGCACAGAGCAGTGGAGAGTAGAGCATAGAGCTGTGGACAGTAGAACTGTGGACAGTAGAGCACAGAGCAGTGGACAGTAGAGCATAGAGCTGTGGACAGTAGAACATGGAGCTGTAGAGCATAGAGCTGTGGACAGTAGAACAGTGGACAGTAGAGCATAGAGCTGTGGACAGTAGAACATAGAGCTGTGGACAGTAGAGCATAGAGCTGTGGACAGTAGAACATAGAGCTGTAGAGCATAGAGCTGTGGACAGTAGAACTGTGGACAGTAGAGCATAGAGCTGTGGACAGTAGAACATAGAGCTGTGGACAGTAGAGCATAGAGCTGTGGACAGTAGAACATAGAGCTGTAGAGCATAGAGCTGCGGACAGTAGAACATAAAGTTGTGGACAGTAGAACATAGATCTGTGGACAGTAGAACATAGAACTGTGGACAGTAGAGCATAGAGCTGTGGACAGTAGACCAGAGAGCTGTAGACAGTAGAATATAGAACTCTGGACAGTAGAACATAGAGCTGTGGACAGTAGAACAGAGAGCTGTGGACAGCAGAGCATAGAGCTGTGGACAGTAGAACATAGAGCTGTGGACAGTAGAACATAGATCTGTGGACAGTAGAACATAGAATTGTGGACAGTAGAGCATGGAGCTGTGGACAGTAGACCAGAGAGCTGTGGACAGTAGAACATAGAGCTGTGGACAGTAGAATATAGACCTCTGGACAGTAGAACATAGAGCTGTGGACAGTAGAACATAGAGATGTGGACAGTAGAACAGAGAGCTGTGGACAGTAGAACATAGAGCTGTGGACAGTAGAATATAGACCTCTGGACAGTAGAACATAGAGCTGTGGACAGTAGAACATAGAGATGTGGACAGTAGAACAGACAGCTGTGGACAGTAGAAGATAGAGCTGTGGACAGTAGAACATAGAGCTGTGGACAGTAGAAGAGAGAGCTGTGGACAGTAGAACATAGAGCTGTAGACAGTAGAACATAGATCTGTGGAGAGTAGAACAGAGAGCTGTGGACAGTAGAACAGGGAGCTGTGGACAGTAGAACAGAGAGCTGTGGACAGTAGAACAGAGAGCTGTGCACAGTAGAACATAGAGCTGTGTACAGTAGAACATAGAGCTGTGGACAGTAGAACATAGAGCTGTGGACAGTAGAACATAGAGCTGTGGACAGTAGAATAGAGAGCTGTGGACAGTAGAACATAGAGCTGTAGACAGTAGAACATAGATCTGTGGACAGTAGAACAGAGAGCTGTGGACAGTAGAACAGAGAGCTGTGGACAGTAGAACATAGAGCTGTAGACAGTAGAACATAGAGCTGTGGACTGTAGAGCATAGAGCTGTGGACAGTAGAACATAGAGCTGTGGACAGTAGAACAGAGAGCTGTGGACAGTAGAACAGAGAGCTGTGGACAGTAGACCAGAGAGCTGTGGACAGTAGAACATAGAGCTGTGGACAGTAGAATATAGACCTCTGGACAGTAGAACATAGAGCTGTGGACAGTAGAACATAGAGATGTGGACAGTAGAACAGAGAGCTGTGGACAGTAGAACATAGAGCTGTGGACAGTAGAATATAGACCTCTGGACAGTAGAACATAGAGCTGTGGACAGTAGAACATAGAGATGTGGACAGTAGAACAGACAGCTGTGGACAGTAGAACATAGAGCTGTGGACAGTAGAACATAGAGCTGTGGACAGTAGAAGAGAGAGCTGTGGACAGTAGAACATAGAGCTGTAGACAGTAGAACATAGATCTGTGGACAGTAGAACAGAGAGCTGTGGACAGTAGAACAGGGAGCTGTGGACAGTAGAACAGAGAGCTGTGGACAGTAGAACAGAGAGCTGTGCACAGTAGAACATAGAGCTGTGTACAGTAGAACATAGAGCTGTGGACAGTAGAACATAGAGCTGTGGACAGTAGAACATAGAGCTGTGGACAGTAGAAGAGAGAGCTGTGGACAGTAGAACATAGAGCTGTAGACAGTAGAACATAGATCTGTGGACAGTAGAACAGAGAGCTGTGGACAGTAGAACAGAGAGCTGTGGACAGTAGAACATAGAGCTGTAGACAGTAGAACATAGAGCTGTGGACTGTAGAGCATAGAGCTGTGGACAGTAGAACACAGATCTGTGAACAGTAGAACATAGAGCTGTGGACAGTAGAACAGACAGCTGTGGACAGTAGAACAGAGAGATGTGGACAGTAGAACATAGAGCTGTGGACAGTAGAACACAGATCTGTGAACAGTAGAACATAGAGCTGTGGACAGTAGAACATAGAGCTGTGGACAGTAGAACATAGAGCTGTGGACAGTAGAACAGAGAGCTGTAGACAGTAGAACATAGATCTGTGGACAGTAGAACAGAGAGCTGTGGACAGTAGAACAGGGAGCTGTGGACAGTAGAACAGAGAGCTGTGGACAGTAGAACAGAGAGCTGTGGACAGTAGAACATAGAGCTGTGTACAGTAGAACATAGAGCTGTGGACAGTAGAACATAGAGCTGTGGACAGTAGAACATAGAGCTGTGGACAGTAGAGCATAGAGCTGTGGACAGTAGAACATAGAGCTGTAGAGCATAGAGCTGCGGACAGTAGAACATAAAGTTGTGGACAGTAGAACATAGATCTGTGGACAGTAGAACATAGAACTGTGGACAGTAGAGCATAGAGCTGTGGACAGTAGACCAGAGAGCTGTAGACAGTAGAATATAGAACTCTGGACAGTAGAACATAGAGCTGTGGACAGTAGACCAGAGAGCTGTGGACAGCAGAGCATAGAGCTGTGGACAGTAGAACATAGAGCTGTGGACAGTAGAACATAGATCTGTGGACAGTAGAACATAGAATTGTGGACAGTAGAGCATGGAGCTGTGGACAGTAGACCAGAGAGCTGTGGACAGTAGAACATAGAGCTGTGGACAGTAGAATATAGACCTCTGGACAGTAGAACATAGAGCTGTGGACAGTAGAACATAGAGATGTGGACAGTAGAACAGAGAGCTGTGGACAGTAGAACATAGAGCTGTGGACAGTAGAATATAGACCTCTGGACAGTAGAACATAGAGCTGTGGACAGTAGAACATAGAGATGTGGACAGTAGAACAGACAGCTGTGGACAGTAGAAGATAGAGCTGTGGACAGTAGAACATAGAGCTGTGGACAGTAGAAGAGAGAGCTGTGGACAGTAGAACATAGAGCTGTAGACAGTAGAACATAGATCTGTGGAGAGTAGAACAGAGAGCTGTGGACAGTAGAACAGGGAGTTGTGGACAGTAGAACAGAGAGCTGTGGACAGTAGAACAGAGAGCTGTGCACAGTAGAACATAGAGCTGTGTACAGTAGAACATAGAGCTGTGGACAGTAGAACATAGAGCTGTGGACAGTAGAACATAGAGCTGTGGACAGTAGAAGAGAGAGCTGTGGACAGTAGAACATAGAGCTGTAGACAGTAGAACATAGATCTGTGGACAGTAGAACAGAGAGCTGTGGACAGTAGAACAGAGAGCTGTGGACAGTAGAACATAGAGCTGTAGACAGTAGAACATAGAGCTGTGGACTGTAGAGCATAGAGCTGTGGACAGTAGAACATAGAGCTGTGGACAGTAGAACAGAGAGCTGTGGACAGTAGAACAGAGAGCTGTGGACAGTAGACCAGAGAGCTGTGGACAGTAGAACATAGAGCTGTGGACAGTAGAATATAGACCTCTGGACAGTAGAACATAGAGCTGTGGACAGTAGAACATAGAGATGTGGACAGTAGAACAGAGAGCTGTGGACAGTAGAACATAGAGCTGTGGACAGTAGAATATAGACCTCTGGACAGTAGAACATAGAGCTGTGGACAGTAGAACATAGAGATGTGGACAGTAGAACAGACAGCTGTGGACAGTAGAACATAGAGCTGTGGACAGTAGAACATAGAGCTGTGGACAGTAGAAGAGAGAGCTGTGGACAGTAGAACATAGAGCTGTAGACAGTAGAACATAGATCTGTGGACAGTAGAACAGAGAGCTGTGGACAGTAGAACAGGGAGCTGTGGACAGTAGAACAGAGAGCTGTGGACAGTAGAACAGAGAGCTGTGCACAGTAGAACATAGAGCTGTGTACAGTAGAACATAGAGCTGTGGACAGTAGAACATAGAGCTGTGGACAGTAGAACATTGAGCTGTGGACAGTAGAAGAGAGAGCTGTGGACAGTAGAACATAGAGCTGTAGACAGTAGAACATAGATCTGTGGACAGTAGAACAGAGAGCTGTGGACAGTAGAACAGAGAGCTGTGGACAGTAGAACATAGAGCTGTAGACAGTAGAACATAGAGCTGTGGACTGTAGAGCATAGAGCTGTGGACAGTAGAACATAGAGCTGTGGACAGTAGAACAGAGAGCTGTGGACAGTAGAACAGAGAGCTGTGGACAGTAGAACAGAGAGCTGTAGACAGTAGAACATAGAGCTGTGGACAGTAGAGCATAGAGCTGTGGACAGTAGAACATAGAGCTGTGGACAGTAGAACATAGATCTTTAGACAGTAGAACATAGAGCTGTGGACTGTAGAGCATAGAGCTGTGGACAGTAGAACATAGAGCTGTGGACAGTAGAACATAGATCTGTGGACAGTAGAACAGAGCTGTGGACAGTAGAACATAGAGCTGTGGACAGTAGAACACAGATCTGTGAACAGTAGAACATAGAGCTGTGGACAGTAGAACAGACAGCTGTGGACAGTAGAACAGAGAGATGTGGACAGTAGAACATAGAGCTGTGGACAGTAGAACACAGATCTGTGAACAGTAGAACATAGAGCTGTGGACAGTAGAACATAGAGCTGTGGACAGTAGAACATAGAGCTGTGGACAGTAGAACAGAGAGCTGTAGACAGTAGAACATAGATCTGTGGACAGTAGAACAGAGAGCTGTGGACAGTAGAACAGGGAGCTGTGGACAGTAGAACAGAGAGCTGTGGACAGTAGAACAGAGAGCTGTGGACAGTAGAACATAGAGCTGTGTACAGTAGAACATAGAGCTGTGGACAGTAGAACATAGAGCTGTGGACAGTAGAACATAGAGCTGTGGACAGTAGAGCATAGAGCTGTGGACAGTAGAACATAGAGCTGTAGAGCATAGAGCTGCGGACAGTAGAACATAAAGTTGTGGACAGTAGAACATAGATCTGTGGACAGTAGAACATAGAACTGTGGACAGTAGAGCATAGAGCTGTGGACAGTAGACCAGAGAGCTGTAGACAGTAGAATATAGAACTCTGGACAGTAGAACATAGAGCTGTGGACAGTAGAACAGAGAGCTGTGGACAGCAGAGCATGGAGCTGTGGACAGTAGACCAGAGAGCTGTGGACAGTAGAACATAGAGCTGTGGACAGTAGAATATAGACCTCTGGACAGTAGAACATAGAGCTGTGGACAGTAGAACATAGAGATGTGGACAGTAGAACAGAGAGCTGTGGACAGTAGAACATAGAGCTGTGGACAGTAGAATATAGACCTCTGGACAGTAGAACATAGAGCTGTGGACAGTAGAACATAGAGATGTGGACAGTAGAACAGACAGCTGTGGACAGTAGAACATAGAGCTGTGGACAGTAGAACATAGAGCTGTGGACAGTAGAAGAGAGAGCTGTGGACAGTAGAACATAGAGCTGTAGACAGTAGAACATAGATCTGTGGACAGTAGAACAGAGAGCTGTGGACAGTAGAACAGGGAGCTGTGGACAGTAGAACAGAGAGCTGTGGACAGTAGAACAGAGAGCTGTGCACAGTAGAACATAGAGCTGTGTACAGTAGAACATAGAGCTGTGGACAGTAGAACATAGAGCTGTGGACAGTAGAACATAGAGCTGTGGACAGTAGAAGAGAGAGCTGTGGACAGTAGAACATAGAGCTGTAGACAGTAGAACATAGATCTGTGGACAGTAGAACAGAGAGCTGTGGACAGTAGAACAGAGAGCTGTGGACAGTAGAACATAGAGCTGTAGACAGTAGAACATAGAGCTGTGGACTGTAGAGCATAGAGCTGTGGACAGTAGAACATAGAGCTGTGGACAGTAGAACAGAGAGCTGTGGACAGTAGAACAGAGAGCTGTGGACAGTAGACCAGAGAGCTGTGGACAGTAGAACATAGAGCTGTGGACAGTAGAATATAGACCTCTGGACAGTAGAACATAGAGCTGTGGACAGTAGAACATAGAGATGTGGACAGTAGAACAGAGAGCTGTGGACAGTAGAACATAGAGCTGTGGACAGTAGAATATAGACCTCTGGACAGTAGAACATAGAGCTGTGGACAGTAGAACATAGAGATGTGGACAGTAGAACAGACAGCTGTGGACAGTAGAACATAGAGCTGTGGACAGTAGAACATAGAGCCGTGGACAGTAGAAGAGAGAGCTGTGGACAGTAGAACATAGAGCTGTAGACAGTAGAACATAGATCTGTGGACAGTAGAACAGAGAGCTGTGGACAGTAGAACAGGGAGCTGTGGACAGTAGAACAGAGAGCTGTGGACAGTAGAACAGAGAGCTGTGCACAGTAGAACATAGAGCTGTGTACAGTAGAACATAGAGCTGTGGACAGTAGAACATAGAGCTGTGGACAGTAGAACATAGAGCTGTGGACAGTAGAAGAGAGAGCTGTGGACAGTAGAACATAGAGCTGTAGACAGTAGAACATAGATCTGTGGACAGTAGAACAGAGAGCTGTGGACAGTAGAACAGAGAGCTGTGGACAGTAGAACATAGAGCTGTAGACAGTAGAACATAGAGCTGTGGACTGTAGAGCATAGAGCTGTGGACAGTAGAACATAGAGCTGTGGACAGTAGAACAGAGAGCTGTGGACAGTAGAACAGAGAGCTGTGGACAGTAGAACAGAGAGCTGTAGACAGTAGAACATAGAGCTGTGGACAGTAGAGCATAGAGCTGTGGACAGTAGAACATAGAGCTGTGGACAGTAGAACATAGATCTTTAGACAGTAGAACATAGAGCTGTGGACTGTAGAGCATAGAGCTGTGGACAGTAGAACATAGAGCTGTGGACAGTAGAACATAGATCTGTGGACAGTAGAACAGAGCTGTGGACAGTAGAACATAGAGCTGTGGACAGTAGAACACAGATCTGTGAACAGTAGAACATAGAGCTGTGGACAGTAGAACAGACAGCTGTGGACAGTAGAACAGAGAGATGTGGACAGTAGAACATAGAGCTGTGGACAGTAGAACACAGATCTGTGAACAGTAGAACATAGAGCTGTGGACAGTAGAACATAGAGCTGTGGACAGTAGAACATAGAGCTGTGGACAGTAGAACAGAGAGCTGTAGACAGTAGAACATAGATCTGTGGACAGTAGAACAGAGAGCTGTGGACAGTAGAACAGGGAGCTGTGGACAGTAGAACAGAGAGCTGTGGACAGTAGAACAGAGAGCTGTGGACAGTAGAACATAGAGCTGTGGACAGTAGAACATAGCGCTGTGTACAGTAGAACATAGAGCTGTGGACAGTAGAACATAGAGCTGTGGACAGTAGAACATAGAGCTGTGGACAGTAGAAGAGAGAGCTGTGGACAGTAGAACATAGAGCTGTAGACAGTAGAACATAGAGCTGTGAACAGTAGAACAGACAGCTGTGGACAGTGGAACATAGAGCTGTGGACAGTAGAACATAGAGCTGTGGACAGTAGAACAGACAGCTGTGGACAGTAGAACAGAGAGCTGTGGACAGTAGAACATAGAGCTGTGGACAGTAGAACATAGAGCTGTGGACAGTAGAACAGAGAGCTGTAGACAGTAGAACATAGAGCTGTGGACAGTAGAGCATAGAGCTGTGGACAGTAGAACATAGAGCTGTGGACAGTAGAACATAGATCTTTAGACAGTAGAACATAGAGCTGTGGACTGTAGAGCATAGAGCTGTGGACAGTAGACCATAGAGCTGTGGACAGTAGAACATAGATCTGTGGACAGTAGAACAGACAGCTGTGGACAGTAGAACAGAGAGCTGTGGACAGTAGAACATAGATCTGTGGACAGTAGAACAGACAGCTGTGGACAGTAGAACAGAGAGCTGTGGACAGTAGAACATAGAGCTGTGGACAGTAGAACAGACAGCTGTGGACAGTAGAACAGAGAGCTGTGGACAGTAGAACATAGAGCTGTGGACAGTAGAACATAGAGCTGTGGACAGTAGAACACAGATCTGTGAACAGTAGAACATAGAGCTGTGGACAGTAGAACAGACAGCTGTGGACAGTAGAACAGAGAGCTGTGGACAGTAGAACATAGAGCTGTGGACAGTAGAACACAGATCTGTGAACAGTAGAACAGACAGCTGTGGACAGTAGAACAGAGAGCTGTGGACAGTAGAACATAGAGCTGTGGACAGTAGAACACAGATCTGTGAACAGTAGAACATAGAGCTGTGGACAGTAGAACATAGAGCTGTGGACAGTAGAACATAGAGCTGTGGACAGTAGAACAGAGAGCTGTGGACAGTAGAACAGAGAGCTGTGGACAGTAGAACATAGAGCTGTGGACAGTAGAACATAGATCTGTGAACAGTAGAACATAGAGCTGTGGACAGTAGAACATAGAGCTGTGGACAGTAGAACAGAGAGCTGTGGACAGTAGAACATAGAGCTGTGGACAGTAGAACAGACAGCTGTGGACAGTAGAACAGAGAGCTGTAGACAGTAGAACATAGAGCTGTGGACTGTAGAGCATAGAGCTGTGGACAGTAGAACATGGAGCTGTAGAGCATAGAGCTGTGGACAGTAGAACTGTGGACAGTAGAGCATAGAGCTGTGGACAGTAGAACATAGAGCTGTGGACAGTAGAGCATAGAGCTGTGGACAGTAGAACTGTGGACAGTAGAGCACAGAGCAGTGGACAGTAGAGCATAGAGCTGTGGACAGTAGAACTGTGGGCAGTAGAGCACAGAGCAGTGGAGAGTAGAGCATAGAGCTGTGGACAGTAGAACTGTGGACAGTAGAGCACAGAGCAGTGGACAGTAGAGCATAGAGCTGTGGACAGTAGAACATGGAGCTGTAGAGCATAGAGCTGTGGACAGTAGAACAGTGGACAGTAGAGCATAGAGCTGTGGACAGTAGAACATAGAGCTGTGGACAGTAGAGCATAGAGCTGTGGACAGTAGAACATAGAGCTGTAGAGCATAGAGCTGTGGACAGTAGAACTGTGGACAGTAGAGCATAGAGCTGTGGACAGTAGAACATAGAGCTGTGGACAGTAGAGCATAGAGCTGTGGACAGTAGAACATAGAGCTGTAGAGCATAGAGCTGCGGACAGTAGAACATAAAGTTGTGGACAGTAGAACATAGATCTGTGGACAGTAGAACATAGAACTGTGGACAGTAGAGCATAGAGCTGTGGACAGTAGACCAGAGAGCTGTAGACAGTAGAATATAGAACTCTGGACAGTAGAACATAGAGCTGTGGACAGTAGAACAGAGAGCTGTGGACAGCAGAGCATAGAGCTGTGGACAGTAGAACATAGAGCTGTGGACAGTAGAACATAGATCTGTGGACAGTAGAACATAGAATTGTGGACAGTAGAGCATGGAGCTGTGGACAGTAGACCAGAGAGCTGTGGACAGTAGAACATAGAGCTGTGGACAGTAGAATATAGACCTCTGGACAGTAGAACATAGAGCTGTGGACAGTAGAACATAGAGATGTGGACAGTAGAACAGAGAGCTGTGGACAGTAGAACATAGAGCTGTGGACAGTAGAATATAGACCTCTGGACAGTAGAACATAGAGCTGTGGACAGTAGAACATAGAGATGTGGACAGTAGAACAGACAGCTGTGGACAGTAGAAGATAGAGCTGTGGACAGTAGAACATAGAGCTGTGGACAGTAGAAGAGAGAGCTGTGGACAGTAGAACATAGAGCTGTAGACAGTAGAACATAGATCTGTGGAGAGTAGAACAGAGAGCTGTGGACAGTAGAACAGGGAGCTGTGGACAGTAGAACAGAGAGCTGTGGACAGTAGAACAGAGAGCTGTGCACAGTAGAACATAGAGCTGTGTACAGTAGAACATAGAGCTGTGGACAGTAGAACATAGAGCTGTGGACAGTAGAACATAGAGCTGTGGACAGTAGAAGAGAGAGCTGTGGACAGTAGAACATAGAGCTGTAGACAGTAGAACATAGATCTGTGGACAGTAGAACAGAGAGCTGTGGACAGTAGAACAGAGAGCTGTGGACAGTAGAACATAGAGCTGTAGACAGTAGAACATAGAGCTGTGGACTGTAGAGCATAGAGCTGTGGACAGTAGAACATAGAGCTGTGGACAGTAGAACAGAGAGCTGTGGACAGTAGAACAGAGAGCTGTGGACAGTAGACCAGAGAGCTGTGGACAGTAGAACATAGAGCTGTGGACAGTAGAATATAGACCTCTGGACAGTAGAACATAGAGCTGTGGACAGTAGAACATAGAGATGTGGACAGTAGAACAGAGAGCTGTGGACAGTAGAACATAGAGCTGTGGACAGTAGAATATAGACCTCTGGACAGTAGAACATAGAGCTGTGGACAGTAGAACATAGAGATGTGGACAGTAGAACAGACAGCTGTGGACAGTAGAACATAGAGCTGTGGACAGTAGAACATAGAGCTGTGGACAGTAGAAGAGAGAGCTGTGGACAGTAGAACATAGAGCTGTAGACAGTAGAACATAGATCTGTGGACAGTAGAACAGAGAGCTGTGGACAGTAGAACAGGGAGCTGTGGACAGTAGAACAGAGAGCTGTGGACAGTAGAACAGAGAGCTGTGCACAGTAGAACATAGAGCTGTGTACAGTAGAACATAGAGCTGTGGACAGTAGAACATAGAGCTGTGGACAGTAGAACATAGAGCTGTGGACAGTAGAAGAGAGAGCTGTGGACAGTAGAACATAGAGCTGTAGACAGTAGAACATAGATCTGTGGACAGTAGAACAGAGAGCTGTGGACAGTAGAACAGAGAGCTGTGGACAGTAGAACATAGAGCTGTAGACAGTAGAACATAGAGCTGTGGACTGTAGAGCATAGAGCTGTGGACAGTAGAACATAGAGCTGTGGACAGTAGAACAGAGAGCTGTGGACAGTAGAACAGAGAGCTGTGGACAGTAGAACAGAGAGCTGTAGACAGTAGAACATAGAGCTGTGGACAGTAGAGCATAGAGCTGTGGACAGTAGAACATAGAGCTGTGGACAGTAGAACATAGATCTTTAGACAGTAGAACATAGAGCTGTGGACTGTAGAGCATAGAGCTGTGGACAGTAGAACATAGAGATGTGGACAGTAGAACATAGATCTGTGGACAGTAGAACAGAGCTGTGGACAGTAGAACATAGAGCTGTGGACAGTAGAACATAGAGCTGTGGACAGTAGAACAGACAGCTGTGGACAGTAGAACAGAGAGATGTGGACAGTAGAACATAGAGCTGTGGACAGTAGAACACAGATCTGTGAACAGTAGAACATAGAGCTGTGGACAGTAGAACATAGAGCTGTGGACAGTAGAACATAGAGCTGTGGACAGTAGAACAGAGAGCTGTAGACAGTAGAACATAGATCTGTGGACAGTAGAACAGAGAGCTGTGGACAGTAGAACAGGGAGCTGTGGACAGTAGAACAGAGAGCTGTGGACAGTAGAACAGAGAGCTGTGGACAGTAGAACATAGAGCTGTGTACAGTAGAACATAGAGCTGTGGACAGTAGAACATAGAGCTGTGGACAGTAGAACATAGAGCTGTGGACAGTAGAGCATAGAGCTGTGGACAGTAGAACATAGAGCTGTAGAGCATAGAGCTGCGGACAGTAGAACATAAAGTTGTGGACAGTAGAACATAGATCTGTGGACAGTAGAACATAGAACTGTGGACAGTAGAGCATAGAGCTGTGGACAGTAGACCAGAGAGCTGTAGACAGTAGAATATAGAACTCTGGACAGTAGAACATAGAGCTGTGGACAGTAGAACAGAGAGCTGTGGACAGCAGAGCATAGAGCTGTGGACAGTAGAACATAGAGCTGTGGACAGTAGAACATAGATCTGTGGACAGTAGAACATAGAATTGTGGACAGTAGAGCATGGAGCTGTGGACAGTAGACCAGAGAGCTGTGGACAGTAGAACATAGAGCTGTGGACAGTAGAATATAGACCTCTGGACAGTAGAACATAGAGCTGTGGACAGTAGAACATAGAGATGTGGACAGTAGAACAGAGAGCTGTGGACAGTAGAACATAGAGCTGTGGACAGTAGAATATAGACCTCTGGACAGTAGAACATAGAGCTGTGGACAGTAGAACATAGAGATGTGGACAGTAGAACAGACAGCTGTGGACAGTAGAACATAGAGCTGTGGACAGTAGAACATAGAGCTGTGGACAGTAGAAGAGAGAGCTGTGGACAGTAGAACATAGAGCTGTAGACAGTAGAACATAGATCTGTGGACAGTAGAACAGAGAGCTGTGGACAGTAGAACAGGGAGCTGTGGACAGTAGAACAGAGAGCTGTGGACAGTAGAACAGAGAGCTGTGCACAGTAGAACATAGAGCTGTGTACAGTAGAACATAGAGCTGTGGACAGTAGAACATAGAGCTGTGGACAGTAGAACATAGAGCTGTGGACAGTAGAAGAGAGAGCTGTGGACAGTAGAACATAGAGCTGTAGACAGTAGAACATAGATCTGTGGACAGTAGAACAGAGAGCTGTGGACAGTAGAACAGAGAGCTGTGGACAGTAGAACATAGAGCTGTAGACAGTAGAACATAGAGCTGTGGACTGTAGAGCATAGAGCTGTGGACAGTAGAACATAGAGCTGTGGACAGTAGAACAGAGAGCTGTGGACAGTAGAACAGAGAGCTGTGGACAGTAGACCAGAGAGCTGTGGACAGTAGAACATAGAGCTGTGGACAGTAGAATATAGACCTCTGGACAGTAGAACATAGAGCTGTGGACAGTAGAACATAGAGATGTGGACAGTAGAACAGAGAGCTGTGGAAAGTAGAACATAGAGCTGTGGACAGTAGAACATAGAGCTGTGGACAGTAGAAGAGAGAGCTGTGGACAGTAGAACATAGAGCTGTAGACAGTAGAACATAGATCTGTGGACAGTAGAACAGAGAGCTGTGGACAGTAGAACAGGGAGCTGTGGACAGTAGAACAGAGAGCTGTGGACAGTAGAACAGAGAGCTGTGCACAGTAGAACATAGAGCTGTGTACAGTAGAACATAGAGCTGTGGACAGTAGAACATAGAGCTGTGGACAGTAGAACATAGAGCTGTGGACAGTAGAAGAGAGAGCTGTGGACAGTAGAACATAGAGCTGTAGACAGTAGAACATAGATCTGTGGACAGTAGAACAGAGAGCTGTGGACAGTAGAACAGAGAGCTGTGGACAGTAGAACATAGAGCTGTAGACAGTAGAACATAGAGCTGTGGACTGTAGAGCATAGAGCTGTGGACAGTAGAACATAGAGCTGTGGACAGTAGAACAGAGAGCTGTGGACAGTAGAACAGAGAGCTGTGGACAGTAGACCAGAGAGCTGTGGACAGTAGAACATAGAGCTGTGGACAGTAGAATATAGACCTCTGGACAGTAGAACATAGAGCTGTGGACAGTAGAACATAGAGATGTGGACAGTAGAACAGAGAGCTGTGGAAAGTAGAACATAGAGCTGTGGACAGTAGAATATAGACCTCTGGACAGTAGAACATAGAGCTGTGGACAGTAGAACATAGAGATGTGGACAGTAGAACAGACAGCTGTGGACAGTAGAACATAGAGCTGTGGACAGTAGAACATAGAGCTGTGGACAGTAGAAGAGAGAGCTGTGGACAGTAGAACATAGAGCTGTAGACAGTAGAACATAGATCTGTGGACAGTAGAACAGAGAGCTGTGGACAGTAGAACAGGGAGCTGTGGACAGTAGAACAGAGAGCTGTGGACAGTAGAACAGAGAGCTGTGCACAGTAGAACATAGAGCTGTGTACAGTAGAACATAGAGCTGTGGACAGTAGAACATAGAGCTGTGGACAGTAGAACATAGAGCTGTGGACAGTAGAAGAGAGAGCTGTGGACAGTAGAACATAGAGCTGTAGACAGTAGAACATAGATCTGTGGACAGTAGAACAGAGAGCTGTGGACAGTAGAACAGAGAGCTGTGGACAGTAGAACATAGAGCTGTAGACAGTAGAACATAGAGCTGTGGACTGTAGAGCATAGAGCTGTGGACAGTAGAACATAGAGCTGTGGACAGTAGAACAGAGAGCTGTGGACAGTAGAACAGAGAGCTGTGGACAGTAGAACAGAGAGCTGTAGACAGTAGAACATAGAGCTGTGGACAGTAGAGCATAGAGCTGTGGACAGTAGAACATAGAGCTGTGGACAGTAGAACATAGATCTTTAGACAGTAGAACATAGAGCTGTGGACTGTAGAGCATAGAGCTGTGGACAGTAGAACATAGAGCTGTGGACAGTAGAACATAGATCTGTGGACAGTAGAACAGAGCTGTGGACAGTAGAACATAGAGCTGTGGACAGTAGAACACAGATCTGTGAACAGTAGAACATAGAGCTGTGGACAGTAGAACAGACAGCTGTGGACAGTAGAACAGAGAGATGTGGACAGTAGAACATAGAGCTGTGGACAGTAGAACACAGATCTGTGAACAGTAGAACATAGAGCTGTGGACAGTAGAACATAGAGCTGTGGACAGTAGAACATAGAGCTGTGGACAGTAGAACAGAGAGCTGTAGACAGTAGAACATAGATCTGTGGACAGTAGAACAGAGAGCTGTGGACAGTAGAACAGGGAGCTGTGGACAGTAGAACAGAGAGCTGTGGACAGTAGAACAGAGAGCTGTGGACAGTAGAACATAGAGCTGTGGACAGTAGAACATAGAGCTGTGTACAGTAGAACATAGAGCTGTGGACAGTAGAACATAGAGCTGTGGACAGTAGAACATAGAGCTGTGGACAGTAGAAGAGAGAGCTGTGGACAGTAGAACATAGAGCTGTAGACAGTAGAACATAGAGCTGTGAACAGTAGAACAGACAGCTGTGGACAGTGGAACATAGAGCTGTGGACAGTAGAACATAGAGCTGTGGACAGTAGAACAGACAGCTGTGGACAGTAGAACAGAGAGCTGTGGACAGTGGAACATAGAGCTGTGGACAGTAGAACATAGAGCTGTGGACAGTAGAACATAGAGCTGTGGACAGTAGAACAGAGAGCTGTAGACAGTAGAACATAGAGCTGTGGACAGTAGAGCATAGAGCTGTGGACAGTAGAACATAGAGCTGTGGACAGTAGAACATAGATCTTTAGACAGTAGAACATAGAGCTGTGGACTGTAGAGCATAGAGCTGTGGACAGTAGACCATAGAGCTGTGGACAGTAGAACATAGATCTGTGGACAGTAGAACAGACAGCTGTGGACAGTAGAACAGAGAGCTGTGGACAGTAGAACATAGAGCTGTGGACAGTAGAACAGACAGCTGTGGACAGTAGAACAGAGAGCTGTGGACAGTAGAACAGAGAGCTGTGGACAGTAGAACATAGATCTGTGGACAGTAGAACAGACAGCTGTGGACAGTAGAACAGAGAGCTGTGGACAGTAGAACATAGAGCTGTGGACAGTAGAACAGACAGCTGTGGACAGTAGAACAGAGAGCTGTGGACAGTAGAACATAGAGCTGTGGACAGTAGAACATAGAGCTGTGGACAGTAGAACACAGATCTGTGAACAGTAGAACATAGAGCTGTGGACAGTAGAACAGACAGCTGTGGACAGTAGAACAGAGAGCTGTGGACAGTAGAACATAGAGCTGTGGACAGTAGAACACAGATCTGTGAACAGTAGAACAGACAGCTGTAGACAGTAGAACAGAGAGCTGTGGACAGTAGAACATAGAGCTGTGGACAGTAGAACACAGATCTGTGAACAGTAGAACATAGAGCTGTGGACAGTAGAACATAGAGCTGTGGACAGTAGAACATAGAGCTGTGGACAGTAGAACAGAGAGCTGTGGACAGTAGAACAGAGAGCTGTGGACAGTAGAACATAGAGCTGTGGACAGTAGAACATAGATCTGTGAACAGTAGAACATAGAGCTGTGGACAGTAGAACATAGAGCTGTGGACAGTAGAACAGAGAGCTGTGGACAGTAGAACATAGAGCTGTGGACAGTAGAACAGACAGCTGTGGACAGTAGAACAGAGAGCTGTAGACAGTAGAACATAGAGCTGTGGACTGTAGAGCATAGAGCTGTGGACAGTAGAACATAGAGCTGTGGACAGTAGAACAGAGAGCTGTGGACAGTAGAACAGAGAGCTGTGGACAGTAGAACAGAGAGCTGTAGACAGTAGAACATAGAGCTGTGGAGAGTAGAGCATAGAGCTGTGGACAGTAGAACATAGAGCTGTGGACAGTAGAACATAGATCTTTAGACAGTAGAACATAGAGCTGTGGACTGTAGAGCATAGAGCTGTGGACAGTAGAACATAGAGCTGTGGACAGTAGAACATAGATCTGTGGACAGTAGAACAGAGCTGTGGACAGTAGAACATAGAGCTGTGGACAGTAGAACACAGATCTGTGAACAGTAGAACATAGAGCTGTGGACAGTAGAACAGACAGCTGTGGACAGTAGAACAGAGAGATGTGGACAGTAGAACATAGAGCTGTGGACAGTAGAACACAGATCTGTGAACAGTAGAACATAGAGCTGTGGACAGTAGAACATAGAGCTGTGGACAGTAGAACATAGAGCTGTGGACAGTAGAACAGAGAGCTGTAGACAGTAGAACATAGATCTGTGGACAGTAGAACAGAGAGCTGTGGACAGTAGAACAGGGAGCTGTGGACAGTAGAACAGAGAGCTGTGGACAGTAGAACAGAGAGCTGTGGACAGTAGAACATAGAGCTGTGGACAGTAGAACATAGAGCTGTGTACAGTAGAACATAGAGCTGTGGACAGTAGAACATAGAGCTGTGGACAGTAGAACATAGAGCTGTGGACAGTAGAAGAGAGAGCTGTGGACAGTAGAACATAGAGCTGTAGACAGTAGAACATAGAGCTGTGAACAGTAGAACAGACAGCTGTGGACAGTGGAACATAGAGCTGTGGACAGTAGAACATAGAGCTGTGGACAGTAGAACAGACAGCTGTGGACAGTAGAACAGAGAGCTGTGGACAGTGGAACATAGAGCTGTGGACAGTAGAACATAGAGCTGTGGACAGTAGAACATAGAGCTTTGGACAGTAGAACAGAGAGCTGTAGACAGTAGAACATAGAGCTGTGGACAGTAGAGCATAGAGCTGTGGACAGTAGAACATAGAGCTGTGGACAGTAGAACATAGATCTTTAGACAGTAGAACATAGAGCTGTGGACTGTAGAGCATAGAGCTGTGGACAGTAGAACATAGAGCTGTGGACAGTAGAACATAGATCTGTGGACAGTAGAACAGACAGCTGTGGACAGTAGAACAGAGAGCTGTGGACAGTAGAACATAGAGCTGTGGACAGTAGAACAGACAGCTGTGGACAGTAGAACAGAGAGCTGTGGACAGTAGAACAGTGAGCTGTGGACAGTAGAACATAGATCTGTGGACAGTAGAACAGACAGCTGTGGACAGTAGAACAGAGAGCTGTGGACAGTAGAACATAGAGCTGTGGACAGTAGAACAGACAGCTGTGGACAGTAGAACAGAGAGCTGTGGACAGTAGAACATAGAGCTGTGGACAGTAGAACATAGAGCTGTGGACAGTAGAACACAGATCTGTGAACAGTAGAACATAGAGCTGTGGACAGTAGAACAGACAGCTGTGGACAGTAGAACAGAGAGCTGTGGACAGTAGAACATAGAGCTGTGGACAGTAGAACACAGATCTGTGAACAGTAGAACAGACAGCTGTGGACAGTAGAACAGAGAGCTGTGGACAGTAGAACATAGAGCTGTGGACAGTAGAACACAGATCTGTGAACAGTAGAACATAGAGCTGTGGACAGTAGAACATAGAGCTGTGGACAGTAGAACATAGAGCTGTGGACAGTAGAACAGAGAGCTGTGGACAGTAGAACAGAGAGCTGTGGACAGTAGAACATAGAGCTGTGGACAGTAGAACATAGATCTGTGAACAGTAGAACATAGAGCTGTGGACAGTAGAACATAGAGCTGTGGACAGTAGAACAGAGAGCTGTGGACAGTAGAACATAGAGCTGTGGACAGTAGAACAGACAGCTGTGGACAGTAGAACAGAGAGCTGTGGACAGTAGAACATAGAGCTGTGGACAGTAGAACATAGAGCTGTGGACAGTAGAACAGAGAGCTGTGGACAGTAGAACATAGAGCTGTGGACAGTAGAACTTAGAGCTGTGGACAGTAGAACAGAGAGCTGTGGACAGTAGAACATAGAGCTGTGGACAGTAGAACATAGAGTTGTGGACAGTAGAACATAGAGTTGTGGACAGTAGAACATAGAGCTGTGGACAGTAGAACAGAGAGCTGTGGACAGTAGAACAGAGAGCTGTGGACAGTAGAACATAGAGCTGTGGACAGTAGAACAGAGAGCTGTGGACAGTAGAACAGAGAGCTGTGTACAGTAGAACATAGAGCTGTGGACAGTAGAACATAGAGCTGTGGACAGTAGAACATAGAGCTGTGGACAGTAGAACATAGAGCTGTGGTCAGTAGAACATAGAGCTGTGGACAGTAGAACATAGAGCTGTGGACAGTAGAACAGAGAGCTGTGGACAGTAGAACATAGAGCTGTGGACAGTAGAACATAGAGCTGTGGACAGTAGAATATAGACCTCTGGACAGTAGAACATAGAGCTGTGGACAGTAGAACAGAGAGCTGTGGACAGTAGAACAGAGAGCTGTGTACAGTAGAACATAGAGCTGTGGACAGTAGAACATAGAGCTGTGGACAGTAGAACATAGAGCTGTGGACAGTAGAACAGAGAGCTGTGTACAGTAGAACAGAGAGCTGTGTACAGTAGAACATAGAGCTGTGGACAGTAGAACATAGAGCTGTGGACAGTAGAACAGAGAGCTGTGGACAGTAGAACAGAGAGCTGTGGACAGTAGAACATAGAGCTGTGGACAGTAGAACATAGAGCTGTGGACAGTAGAACAGAGAGCTGTGGACAGTAGAACAGAGAGCTGTGTACAGTAGAACATAGAGCTGTGGACAGTAGAACATAGAGCTGTGGACAGTAGAACATAGAGCTGTGGACAGTAGAACAGAGAGCTGTGGACAGTAGAACAGAGAGCTGTGGACAGTAGAACAGAGAGCTGTGGACAGTAGAACAGAGAGCTGTGGACAGTAGAACAGAGAGCTGTGGACTGTAGAACAGAGAGCTGTGGACAGTAGAACATAGAGCTGTGGACAGTGGAACATAGAGCTGTGGACAGTAGAACAGAGAGCTGTGGACTGGAGGCAGCTGCTTGACCAAACTGGTCGTAGATCATTTTAATATAATACTATTGTATAGTGTATGCAAATTAGGAGCCATTTTTTATGTGCAAAACATCAATATATTGAGGATATTTTGACTCCCAAGGGATTAAAGACCAGGTTGGTAAATCACAACCAGAGGAGATAAATGATAAATGCTGCAGATATAAAATAGAGACACGTTTTACTGGCTTCCTGTGTACCATGTTCTGTTTTCCACTTAATTCTATTACAATCTGCTCGGTAACAGAGATGATGCTACCATGCTGCATCCCTCTCTCTGGTGAGTGGGTGGGTGGGTGAGTGAGTGAGTGAGTGAGTGAGTGAGTGAGTGAGTGACTGACTGAGTGGGTGAGTGAGTGAGTGAGTGAGTGTTGGTGGGAGGGAGGGTGGGTGTTAGGGAGTGAGTGAGTGGGTGGGTGAGTGGGTGGGTGGATAAGGGAGTGAGTGAAAGGGTGGGTAAGTAAGTGAGTGAGTGAGTGAGTTTGTGCATGCGTGCGTGTGTGCATGCGTGAGTGAGTGAGTGAGTGAATGAGTGAGTGAGTGAGTGAGTGCGTGCGTGCGTGAGTGAGGAGTGAGTGAAATGAACACAAGAACGGTGAGCAAAAATCGCAGAACCACACAGGAGACGAAAGTAACAAAGCGTACCATCAGCAACACACTACGCCGCCAGGGACTCAAATCCTGCAGTGCCAGACGTGTCCCCCTGCTTAAGCTGCTTAAGCCAGTACATGTCCAGGCCCGTCTGAAGTTTGCTAGAGAGCATTTGGACAACATGGTTCCTAATTTATTAACAGATTTGATCACATTGTTTTAGTACATAAAGGAACAGGTACAACCTGATTATGCCCAATAATGTTAGGGGGTGTTATAAATATATTATAAAAAAGAGGGTATAGAACATAGGAGTGGGGGGGTACTGTCACGTCTGCTCCCGCTCTTTCCCTCCCCCTGGCGCTTGAGGGCGCCAGAATGCCTTGCATCACTCACTCCTGCCATCCATCACGTACACCTGCCTTTCCTCGTCACGCACATCAGCGTTATTGGACTCACCTGGACTCTCTTATCACCTGTTCATTTCCTCCCCTATATGTGTCAGTTCCCCAGCTCTGTTCCCCGCTTCTGCATTGATTGTTTTTCTGTTTGCTAAGCTGTTTATGTCTCGTTCCATGTCCGTTATTTATTAAATGTTACTCCCCGTACCTGCTTCGTCTCTCCAGCGTCATCCTTGTGATAGATCGTGACAGTTGTGTTTGGAGGACAAAGAATGCTGAGTTGCATCCAAAGAACACCATACCTACTGTGAAGCATGGGGGTGGAAACATCATGCTTTGGGGCTGTTTTTCTGCAAAGGGACCAGGACGACTGATCCGTGTAAAGGAAAGAATGAATGGGGCCATGTATCGTGAGATTTTGAGTGAAAACCTCTTTCCATCAGCAAGGGCATTGAAGATGAAACGTGGCTGGGTCTTTCAGCATGACAATGATCCCAAACACACCGCCCGGGTAACGAAGGAGTGGCTTCGTAAGAAGCATTTCAAGGTCCTGGAGTGGCCTAGCCAGTCTCCAGATCTCAACCCCATAGAAAATCTTTGGAGGGAGTTGAAAGTCCGTGTTGCCCAGCAACAGCCCCAAAACATCACTGCTCTAGAGGAGATCTGCATGGAGGAATGGGCCAAAATACCAGCAACAGTGTGTGAAAACCTTGTGAAGACTTACAGAAAACGTTTGACCTCTGTCATTGCCAACAAAGGGTATATAACAAAGTATTGAGATAAACTTTTGTTATTGACCAAATACTTATTTTCCACCATAATTTGCAAATAAATTCATTAAAAATCCTACAATGTGATTTTCTGGATTTTTTTTCCTCATTTTGTCTGTCATAGTTGAAGTGTACCTATGATGAAAATTACAGGCCTCTCTCATATTTTTAAGTGGGAGAACTTGCACAATTGGTGGCTGACTAAATACTTTTTTGCCCCACTGTATGGAGTAGGACAGGGGTCTGGTATACGGTAGGAGAGTGGGGGGCAGACAGTACATTTCTCACACATTACCCACTGACATGCAAGGAGGTGCTATCCAATTAAAACATGGGAAACCACCAGCAAACACTGTGGTTTCCCTTCTCAGGAGAGAGGGAGAGGGAGTGATGGATAGAGTGGATGGATGGAGAGGGTGAGGGAGTGATGGATAGAGTGAAGGATGGATAGAGAGGGTGAGGGAGTGATGGATAGAGTGAAGGATGGATGGAGAGGGTGGGGGAGTGATGGATAGAGTGAAGGATGGATGGAGAGGGTGAGGGAGTGATGGATAGAGTGAAGGATGGATAGAGAGGGTGAGGGAGTGATGGATAGAGTGAAGGATGGATAGAGAGGGTGAGGGAGTGATGGGTAGAGTGAAGGATTGATGGAGAGGGTGAGGGAGTGATGGATAGAGTGAAGGATGGATGGAGAGGGTGATGGAGTGATGGATAGAGTGAAGGATGGATGGAGAGGGTGAGGGAGTGATGGATAGAGTGAAGGATGGATAGAGAGGGTGAGGGAGTGATGGGTAGAGTGAAGGATGGATAGAGAGGGTGAGGGAATGATGGATAGAGTGAAGGATGGATGGAGAGGGTGAGGGAGTGATGGATAGAGTGAAGGATGGATGGAGAGGGTGAGGGAGTGATGGATAGAGTGAAGGATGGATAGAGAGGGTGAGGGAGTGATGGATAGAGTGAAGGATGGATAGAGAGGGTGAGGGAGTGATGGATAGAGTGAAGGATGGATAGAGAGGGTGAGGGAGTGATGGATAGAGTGAAGGATGGATAGAGAGGGTGAGGGAGGGATGGATAGAGTGAAGGATGGATAGAGAGGGTGAGGGAGTGATGGATAGAGTGAAGGATGGATGGACTAAAGGGAGGGTTGTATTGTCGTCATAAACCATGGAGTGGCTCCATCCGGGTGGAAGCAGTATAATTTCATCATGGGCCAGCCAGTTGAGATAGCTGAGGAATTAACACTCAGGTTATTTCCCTACATAGGGCACTCTATTCCCTATGTAGTGCACTACTTTTGACCAGGGCCCATAGACTGCCAAGAGTTGGCTGAGTGTTAACCCCCTAACCCCAGTCAGCATGACCACTACTGCCCCCAGTAGAGGTCAGTTACAGGTCAGCAGAGGTCAGTTACAGGTCAGTAGAGGTCAGTTACAGGTCAGTAAAGGTCAGTTACAGGTCAGTAAAGGTCAAGTAACAGGTCAGTAGAGAAGGGGGGGGGGGGGGGGGGGGGGTTGCCCAGGACCAAGTTTGGGAAACCCTGCATTAGTCCACTGTTGACATAGTCCTACATTTTTTTGCATATCAAAACGCATTATACCCCTCAAAAAGACACATTGACACAGAGTAGCCTGTATGAAGTTATCTAGTATAGTACTGCACATCTATCTGAAGACTAGTTTCTTAAAAAAGACATTTAAAAAACACCTCAAATTCTGAAAGAACAAAATGCCCCAAATGTTTTCAGAATTAAATGTAATCTGTTATTCATCATCTGATAAAGATAATCAACTATGTGAATTTCTGACTTTAGTACAGTCCAGTAGGTTTATCCATTCTTGTCCTCTTCCAGGACTACACGTTGACATGTAGTTTCAGGTACCTATCCCTCTCTCCACTCGTTTACTGACTCTTCTCTTTCCTCCCCCTCTCTTCCAGGACTACACGTTGACCATGTACTTCCAGCAGGCCTGGCGGGACAAGCGTCTGTCCTACTCTGAGATAGCCCTCAACCTGACGCTGGATAACAGGGTAGCTGACTCGCTCTGGGTTCCCGACACCTACTTCCTCAACGATAAAAAGTCCTTTGTCCACGGCGTCACGGTCAAGAACAGAATGATCCGACTGCATCCGGACGGCACTGTGCTCTATGGACTCCGGTAAGGGATTTCATTGTTTTTGATGATTTCCAATAATCAATAATTGATCGGATGTTATTGAAAAAACGGTTTGGGTTCTGTAGCCTTTTACACTTTCATGGTCTGCGATGATTATCAATATCTTTCATTGATTGGTTGTGATCAGTAAAGCGCTGAAGGAGAAACAGAGGCGAGGTAGTTGAGGGTGAGGAATATCATATCCTTTCATTCTACCTAGGTATGGAGTCATATCCTTTCATCTACCTAGGTATGGAGTCATATCCTTTCATTCTACCTAGGTATGGAGTTATATCCTTTCAGTCTACCTAGGTATGGAGTCATATCCTTTCATTCTACCTAGGTATAGAGTCATATCCTTTCAGTCTACCTAGGTATGAGGTATATCCTTTCAATCTACCTAGGTATGGAGTCATATCCTTTCATCTACCTAGGTATGGAGTCATATCCTTTCAGTCTACCTAGGTATGGAGTCATATCCTTTCAGTCTACCTAGGTATGGAGTCATATCCTTTCAGTCTACCTGGGTATGGAGTCATATCCTTTCAGTCTACCTAGGTATGGAGTCATATCATTTCAGTCTACCTAGGTATGGAGTCATATCCTTTCAGTCTACCTAGGTATGGAGTCATATCATTTCAGTCTACCTAGGTATGGAGTCAGAGCTTTCAGTCTACCTAGGTATGGAGTCAGAGCTTTCAGTCTACCTAGGTATGGAGTCATATCCTTTCAGTCTACCTAGGTATGGAGTCATATCCTTTCAGTCTACCTAGGTATGGAGTCATATCCTTTCAGTCTACCTAGGTATGGAGTCATATCCTTTCAGTCTACCTAGGTATGGAGTCATATCCTTTGTCTACCTAGGTATGGAGTCATATCCTTTCAGTCTACTTAGGTATGGAGTCATATCCTTTCATTCTACCTAGGTATGGAGTCATATCCTTTCAGTCTACCTAGGTATGGAGTAATATCCTTTCAGTCTACTTAGGTATGGAGTCATATGCTTTAATTTACCTAGGTATGGAGTCATATCCTTTCAGTCTACCTAGGTATGGAGTCATATCCTTTCACCTACCTAGGTATGGAGTCATAGCTTTCAGTCTACCTAGGTATGGAGTCATATCATTTCATTCTACCTAGGTATGGAGTCATAGCCTTTCAGTCTACCTAGGTATGGAGTCAGAGCTTTCAGTCTACCTAAGTATGGAGTCAGAGCTTTCAATCTACCTGGGTATGGAGTCAGAGCTTTCAGTCTACCTAAGTATGGAGTCAGAGATTTCAGTCTACCGAGGTATGGAGTCAGAGCTTTCAGTCTACCCAAGTATGGAGTCAGAGCTTTCAGTCTACCTAGGTATGGAGTCAGAGCTTTCAGTCTACCTAGGTATGGAGTCAGAGCTTTCAGTCTACCTAGGTATGGAGTCATAACCTTTCAGTCTACCTAAGTATGGAGTCATAACCTTTCAGTCTACCTAGGTATGGAGACATTTTCTCATTATTGACCATCTGGTTCTACGCACTACATACTGTTTTTTTTTTTTTGGTGTTTTATCATTCAATAATGAAACAGTAGCATACAGAAAGAGGAGATGTCTTTGGTTGAGGGAAAAGGGATTTCACAGGCTCATAGCCCTTCATAGCTAGTGCGTCCACCAAGGAATCTAGACTTGTTTCATCCTCACTAACTATTTAGGTCTCTACACTACTGCATACTAGATTGAACAACCGTGTTGGGTTCTTCTGGCTTTACACTTTCCATGGTTCTGATGATTATCAATAATTGATCGGTTTATAATCAATAATGGAACGGTGCTGTAGAACGTCTACAAAGGGTAGAAATGTATTAGATTGTACGGTTGAGATTCTGTCCACCCAGAAAACATCTCTTTATGATGTTGGCTGTGTCTGAAATGCCACCCTAATCCCTATATAGTGCACTGCTTTTGGCCAGAATAGTGCAGTATGCAGGGAATTGGGTGGCGTTTAGGATTCAGACGTTCAGTCTCTGATGCTGCAGAGAGGATTGCCATTCATAATAGATCAATGATCATCAATAATGTAGACGTTCTATACAAACATACAACACACACACAGACACACACACACACACGCACACGCACACGCACACGCACACGCACACACACACACACACACACACACACACGCTGGTTGGCGTTTTATGTACTGTTGTGCTGCCTGTGACTTTGTGAAGCATGTAATGTGATGTACAGTATCACTGTATCCATATGGAGACGTGTAATGATTTCTGTGCAAATTATCTCTCAGCTTTACGGCCTGCGTACTTAAAGGGATGAGATTATTGTTGCTAATTCAAGACATGAACATTGCAGGCAGCTTTCATTCATTCATTCTCTCTTTCTCTCTCTCTCTTCCTCTATCTTTCTCTCTCTCTCTTCCTCTATCTTTCTCTCTCTCTCTCCCTCTTTCTCTCCCCCTCTTATATGAAGGGTTCTTAAACCATTTAAGTATCTGCAGTGCACCAGATAATTCATATGTTCAGTTTTGAGAGAAAAATCTATAAACCTAATTTACAAGGCTTCCATTATGTAAGGCCTCAATTATATAAGCCAACACATACTTTCTACATGACAACAAGAAACTAAATGGGGAGAAAGACCCAAGTATTGAGGTGCCTGCAAGGACTCTGACGGTCACCCCAGTAACTGTAGCTAGGTAGTAGCTACCCCCTCCTCGGCCTACTCTTCAAACTAACCCAAATCAGAACATTCCTTGTCATAAAAAACAAAGACAAAGAGAGAAACATAGCCCCTCACTGTTCTGAAGCTTGTATGGGAACAGAATATGAGTATTTGGCAGTAGGAGTGCAGAGGCCAAATTACAACTACCGCCACAATGTCTGTCTCTCCGATTCTCTCATTTCAATTGAACAACTTGAAAAGATGCGGCAGAGTACAAACAACATGTTCCATTGCCATGAAAAGAAAATACACTACTCGTTCTCTGTTTCGATGCTCCCATACCAGCTTGGGAACAGTGTGGGCCTATCTTTCTTTTCGTGGCCTACTCACTCCGCCGTCCTCCATGTTGCTGGGACAGTTCATATTGGGATGTGAAGTGGAGCAAATAAGTTGGAAAAGTATTTAATGGAACTTCTCATAACAAGACACCTGTTTTCATTAAAACCCAACAAGTCACAAATTCATGGATACCATTGTTGTGAGGACAATACTGTTTCAGAGCGGGGGAAACCACTGTGCACATGTGAAGATGCTTAGCTAAGGCTGTTCTTCTTCGTTGGTGGCACAATGCCCAGCTAGTGTTAGCATGAGGGCTAATAATCGCGTTGTCCTATGGAGAATGCTAACTGTTCACCGTCTTATTGGTAAGTGTCTGAGTGTCGGCCTAGAATCTGAGATGAGTTCAAACAATAATGTAAAGGCAATTACAACACTGGCAACACTTACAATCACACTTACAGTTACAGTTACAGTTAGTTACAGTTACAGTTACAGTTACAGTCAGTTACAGTTACACTTACAGTTAGTTACAGTTACAGTTACAGTTAGTTACAGTTACAGTCAGTTACAGTTACACTTACAGTTAGTTACAGTTACATTTAAAGTTACAGTTACAGTTACACTTACAGTTACACTTACAGTTAGTTACAGTTACAGTCAGTTACAGTTACACTTACAGTTACAGTTACACTTACAGTTAGTTACAGTTACATTTAAAGTTACAGTTACAGTTACACTTACAGTTACACTTACAGTTAGTTACAGTTACACTTACAGTTACACTTACAGTTCCACTTACAGTTAGTTACAGTTACAGTTAGTTACAGTTACAGTTGCAGTTACAGTTAGTTACAGTTAGTTACAGTTACAGTTACACTTACACTTACAGTTACACTTACAGTTACACTTAACGTTACAGTTACAGTTACACTTACAGTTAGTTACAGTTACAGTTAGTTACAGTTACAGTTACAGTTAGTTACAGTTACAGTTACAGTTACAGTACACTTAAAGTTACAGTTACAGTCAGTTACAGTTAGTTACAGTTACAGTTACAGTTAGTTACAGTTACAGTTACTGTTACACTTTCAAGTTACAGTTACACTTACAGTTACAATTACACTTAAACTTACAGTTACAGTTAGTTACAGTTAGTTACAGTTACAGTTACAGTTAGTTACAGTTACAGTTACTGTTACACTTTCAAGTTACAGTTACAGTTACAGTTACAGTTACAGTTACAGTACACTTAAAGTTACAGTTACAGTCAGTTACAGTTAGTTACAGTTACAGTTACAGTTAGTTACAGTTACAGTTACTGTTACACTTTCAAGTTACAGTTACACTTACAGTTACAGTTAGTTACAGTTACAGTTACACTTAAAGCTACAGTTACAGTTACACTTACAGTTACAGTTACACTTAAAGTTACAGTTACAGTTACACTTAAAGTTACAGTTACAGTTACACTTACAGTTACAGTTACATATAGTTACATTTACAGTTACAGTTAGTTAGTTACACTTATAGTTACAGTTACAGTTACACTTACAGTTACAGTAACACTTACAGTTACAGTTAGTTACAGTTACAGTTAGTTACAGTTACAGTTACACTTAAAGCTATAGTTACAGTTACACTTACAGTTACACTTAACGTTACAGTTACACTTACAGTCAGTTACAGTTACAGTTACAGTTAGTTACAGTTACAGTTAGTTACAGTTACAGTTACAGTTAGTTACAGTTACAGTTACAGTACACTTAAAGTTACAGTTACAGTTAGTTACAGTTACAGTTTGTTACAGTTACAGTTACAGTTAGTTACAGTTACAGTTACAGTTAGTCAGTTACAGTTACAATCAGTTACAGTTACTCAGTTACAGTTAAAGTCAGTTACAGTTAGTTACAGTCAGTTACAGTTAGTTACAGTCAGTTACAGTTAGTTACAGTCGGTTACAATTACAGTTATAGTCAGTTACAGTTACAGTCAGTTACAGTTACAGTCAGTTACAGTTAGTTACAGTCAGTTACAGTTACAGGATAGAGTTATGGGAGAAGCTCTAGTGCTTCAGGTTTTATCTGCACTGGTTCCACTGGTCCTCTCCTCTCCTCTCCTCTCCTCTCCTCTCCTCTCCTCTCCTCTCCTCTCCTCTCCTCTCCTCTCCTCTCCTCTCCTCTCCTCTCCTCTCCTCTCCTCTCCTCTCCTCTCCTCTCCTCTCCTCTCTCCTGCCCTCCCTCTCCCCTCCACTCTATATTAGTCAGTCTGTTATTTGATGTTAGTAAGTCCAGACACCCAGTCAGCATTACCAGATGCCAGAATGCTCAGAGCACAGTGTGTGTGTGTGTGTGTGTGTGAGTGTGTGTGCATGGCTGTGTGTGTGTGTGTGTGTGTGTGTGTGTGTGTGTGTGTGTGTGTGTGTGTGTGTGTGTGTGTGTGTGTGTGTGTGTGTGTGTGTGTGTGTGTGTGTGTGTGTGTGTGTGTGTGTGTGTGTGTGTGTGTGTACCTGTAGATATGCTGTAGAGATGGCTGGTTAGAACAGCAGGGCGGTCGAGTGTGTGTGTGTGTGTGTGTGTGTCCAGGACTCTCCTCTCTAAGACTCTCCTCAGTACTGTATAGTGGGACACACAGCTGGTGACTGTGTCCAGTAATAGATAGACAACACTACTCTCATAGTCTTTGTGGAAGAACAACATAGTGATTGATATCAAATGCAATACGTTGAAGACCTCTTGGCCGGTAATCATTGCCAAAAGAACATGGTTCAGAAGAGATCAATGATTTGTAGAATCCTTGACTTTTCCCCAACAGGCAAAAAGACATTCTGATGTTGTTTGTGACGTTATGGTCATGTTGAATACTGGTTGTCTTGAAGTTGTTTGTGACGTTATGGTCATGTTGAATACTGGTTGTCTTGAAGTTGTTTGTGACGTTATGGTCAGGTTTTGGGAAACACTGAGCTAGAACTCTAAGACTGTGTTCAGACTATAACCTTATCTGTTATTAATAAGGCCTGCATTACGTGCCTGTCTTCAGTAACCTGTTCCATCAGTCTACTGGACTCTACTGTACTCTACTGGACTCTACTGGACTCTACTGGACTCTACTGTACTCTACTGGACTCTACTGGACTCTACTGGACTCTACTGGACTCTACTCTACTGGACTCTACTGGACTCTACTCTACTGGACTCTACTGGACTGTACTAAACTCTACTGTACCCTTCTGTACTGTACTATTCTGTACTGTACTATTCTGTACTGTACCCTATTGTACTCTACGCTAATTTACTCTACTGCATAATACTGTACTATACTCTACTGTACTGTACTGCACTGTACTTTACTTTATTAGTTTAAGCAGACTGTTTTTGTATATTGTATATTATCAAATTTTATGACCAATTTATGCAGAAGTCCAGGTAATTCCAAAGGGTTCACATACTTTTTCTTGCCACTGTAGTTGTTACCAGTTACGATACTAGCCACTGCATATCATATATTTATTTTCAAGATTTCAATGAACATATTAAGAGACACATTTATTCACTGTTGTTGAAAACCATATGAGTCAGATTCCAAGATGGAGGAATTAGCCTGAAGCGCAGCTATTTTCTCTAGCTCTTTTTGTGAGAGGACAGGACGTATCCCTGTGCTATGGAGACATACAGCCCTGATCTTTTGTCAGTAGCAGAAGAGATGGGCTGCCCGGTTCAATAGATATCATGAGAGAGAGAAAGAGAGAGAGAGAGAGATGCGTCAACAGCAACCTTGGGGAAATCCTCTGCATTGTCATTAACAGCAGACTCCTACATTTCCTCAGTGAAAACAATGTACGGAGTAAATGTCAAATTGGCTTTTTATCACCCTAATTGACAAACAAACAAACCAAACCAAAGGCAAAGTCTTCTTATGCTTTGTTGATTTAAAAAAAGTGTTTGACTCAATTTGGCACGCGGGTCTGCTGGGAGAAAAACATACGACGTTATAAAAATCCATGTACACAAACAACAAGTGTGCCGTTAAAACTGGCTAAAAAAACACACACATTTCTTTGAACAGGGCTATGGGGTGAGACAGGGATGGGGTGAGACAGGGATGGGGTGAGACAGGGATGGGGTGAGACAGGGATGGATTTTGAGCCCCGACCCTCTTCAACAAGTACCGTGTCTTCGGAAAGTATTCAGACCCTTGACATTCTCCACATTTTGTTAATTTACAGCCTTATTGTACAACTGATTAAATCAAACATTTTCCTCAGCAATCTACACACAGTACCCCATAATGAGAAAGCACATTTATTAAAAATAAAAAACAGAAATACCTTATATACATAAGTATTCAGACCCTTTGCTATGAGACTCGAAATTCCGGTGCATCCTGTTTCCATTGTTCATCCTTGAGATGTTTCTACAACTTGATTGGAGTCCACCTGTGGTAAATTCAATTGACTGGACATGATTTGAAAAGGCACACACCTGTCTATATAAGGTCTTACTTTGTCAGAGCAAAAACCAAGCCATGAGGTCAAAGGAATTGTCTGTAGAGCTCCGAGACAGGATTGTGTCGAGGCATAGATCTGTGGAAAGGTACCAAAATATTTTTGCAGCATTGAAGGTCCCCAAGAACACAGTGGCCTCCATCATTCTTAAATGGAAGAAGTTTGGAACTAGCAAGACTCTTCCTAGAGCTGGCCTCCTGTCCTAACTGAGCAATCGGGGGAGAAGGGCCTTGGTCAGGGAGGTGACCAAGAACCCGATGGTCACTCTGACAGAGCTCCAGAGTTCCTCTGTGGAGATGGGAGAACCTTTCAGAAGGACAACCATCTCTGCAGCACTCCACCAATCAGGCCTTTGTGGTCGAGTAGCCGCTTGTAGCCGTAGCCGTTTGTCAAAAGACACCTAAAGGATTCTCAGACCATGAGAAACAAGATTCTCTGGTCTGATGAAACCAAGATTAAACTCTTTGGCCTGAAAGCCAAGCTTCACGTCTGGAGGAAAACTGGCACCATCCCTACGGTGAAGCATGGTGGTGACAGCATCATGCTGTGGGGATGTTTTTCAGCTGCAGGGACTGGGAGACTAGTCAGGATCGGGGCAAAGATGAACGGAGCAAAGTACAGAGATCCTCGATGAAAACCTGCTCCAGAGCGCTCAGGACCTCAGACTGGGGAGAAGGTTTATCTTCCAACAGGACAACGATCGTAAGCACATGGCCAAGACAACGCAGGAGTGACTTCGGGACAAGTCTCAGAATGTCCTTGAGTGGCCCAGCCAGAGCTCGGACTGTACAGCGAAGCTCCCCATCCAGCCTGACAGAGCTTGAGAGGATCTGCAGAGAAGAATGGGAGAAACTCCCCAAATACAGGTGTGTCAAGCTTGTAGCATCATACCCAAGAAGACTCTAGGCTGTAATCACTGCCAAAGGTACTTCACCAAAGTACTGAGTAAAAGGTCTGAATACTTATAAATAAATACATGTGAATATGATATATATATATTTTTATCAATGTGGAAAAATTCAGAAATCCTTTTTTTGCTTTGTCCTCATGGGGTATTGTGTGTAGATTGATGAGGAATAAAAAAAGTATAATTTTAGATTAAGGCTGAACGTAACAAAATGTGGAAAAAGTCAAGGGGTCTGAATACTTTCCAAAGGCACTATATATCAACGAGGTAGAACAGTCTGCAGGACCCGGCCTCAACCTACTATTATCTGAAGTCAAATGTCTACTGTTTGCTGATGATCTGGTGCTTCTGTCCCCAACCAAGGAGGGCCTACAGCAGCACCTAGATCTTCTGCACAGATTCTGCCAGACCTGGACCCTGACAGTAAATCTCAATAAAACAAAAATTATGGTGTTCCAAAATAGGTCCAGTTGCCAAGACCGTAAATACAAATTCCATCTAGACACCGTTGCCCTAGAGCACACAAAAAAATATACATACTGTACCTCGGC
>NC_092092.1:78696258-78973758 GCF_045679555.1 Salvelinus alpinus
ATTTCCACTGAGCATAGTGTGATGATTGGTGTGGAGTGTTGGATGACTGACTGACTGAATTACACCCTGTCATGTATGTAGTGCACTACTTTTGACCAGAGCCCTGGGTTGGCTGGCTGGGTGAGTGGGTAGGTAGGTAGGTGTGTGGGTAGGCTGGCTGACTAGGTGGGCGGCTGACTGGGTGGACGGGTGGTTGGCTGCCTGGCTGGCTGGCTGGGTGGATGGGTGGCTGAAGAGCTGGGTGGCTGAAGGGCTGGGTGGCTGGGTGGCTAAAGGGCTGAAGGGCTGGGTGGCTGAAGGGCTGGGTGGCTGAGTCCCTCCCTCCCTGCCTCTCTCCCTCCCTCCCTGCATGTCTGCCTCCCTCCCTCCCTGCCTCTCTCTCTCTCTCCCTCCCTGCCTCCCCCCTCCCTGCCTCTCTCCCTCCCTTCCTGCCTTCCCCCCTCCCTGCCTCTCTCCCTCCCTCCCTGCATGTCTGCCTCCCTCCCTCCCTGCCTCTCTCTCTCTCTCCCTCCCTGCCTCCCCCCTCCCTGCCTCTCTCCCTCCCTTCCTGCCTTCCCCCCTCCCTCCCTCCCTCCCTGCCTTCCCCCCTCCCTGCCTCTCTCCCTCCCTCCCTGCATGTCTGCCTCCCTCCCTCCCTCCCTGCCTCTCTCCCTCCCTCCCTGCATGTCTGCCTCGCTCCCTCCCTGCCTCTCTCCCTCCCTGCCTCTCTCCCTCCCTCCCTGCCTTCCCCCCTCCCTGCCTTCCCCCCTCCCTGCCTCTCTCCCTCCCTCCCTGCCTTCCCCCTTCCCTGCCTTCCCCCCTCCCTGCCTCTCTCCCTCCCTTCCTGCATGTCTGCCTCCCTCCCTGCCTTCCCCCCTCCCTGCCTTCCCCCCTCCCTGCCTCTCCCCCTCCCTTCCTACATGTCTGCCTCCCTCCCTCCCTGCCTTCCCCCCTCCCTGCCTTCCCCCCTCCCTGCCTCTTTCCCTCCCTTCCTGCTAACTGGCTTGTTACATGAGAGAGATGTGTCTATGTCTCTGAATTGTGTTTTTAGGGGACTGGAGTGCCTGGGTATTTTTTTAATGTGAAAGGATTTCAAATTAACTTGTGTTGTTTATTTACTAAACACATGTCCACTCTTCAAGATTAGTTTGTATTTCTGGTTGAAGGGAAAACAATCCATAGTGTGATGTTGTTGTGATCATTTTTTGCAGACAGAGGGATATCTTGAAAATACGTCATATTTTGGTTACAATCAGTTATTTTTGGTCATTAAAAATATGTTTAAAAAAAAATGTCATTTTGCAACCAGTATTCAACCTGAACATAACGTCACAAACAACATCAGAATGTCTTTTTGCCTGTTGGGGAAAAGTCAAGGATTCTGCAAATCATTGATCTCTACTCAACCATTGTTCTTTTGGCAATGATTACCGGCCAAGAGATCTACAACGTATTGCATTTGATATCAATCACTATGTTGTTCTTCCACAAAGACTATGAGAGTAGTGTTGTCTATCTATTACTGGACACAGTCACCAGCTGTGTGTCCCACTATACAGTACTGAGGAGAGTCTTAGAGAGGAGAGTCCTGGACACACACACACACACACACACACACACACACACACACACACACACACACACACACACACACACACACACACACACACACACACACACACACACACACACACACACACACACACACACACACACACACACACACACACACACACTCGACCTCCCTGCTGTTCTAACCAGCCGTCTCTACAGCATATCTACAGGTACACACACACACACACACACACACACACACACACACACACACACACACACACACACACACACACACACACACACACACACACACACACACACACACACACACACACACACACACACACACACACACACACCCTGATGGCTTGGTTTGGGCTGGGTTGCTGCCAGTCCGTCTCTGCTGCTCTGGCCAATTTGTCCTTTTTGGCAAGACAGCAATGTAACTACGAGCTACAGTACAGTACAGTACAGTTCAGTAGAGTAAAGTACAGTAGAGTAAAGTACAGTAGACTAGTAGATTAGAGTCCAGTAGAGTAGCGTAGAGCACCGTAGAGTACAGTAGAGGACAGTAGAGTAGAGTAGAGTACCGTAGAGTACAGTAGAGGACAGTAGAGTAGAGTACCGTAAAGTAGAGTGCAGTAGAGTAGTGTACAGTAGAGTAGTGTACAGTAGAGTACAGTAGAGTGGAGTACAGTAGAGTAGAGTAGAGTACAGTAGATTAGAGTCCAGTAGAGTACAGTAGAGTAGAGTACAATAGAGCAGTGTACAGTAGAGTAGAGTACAGTAGATTACAGTAGAGTAGAGTTCAGTAGCGGAGTAGAGTTCAGTAGCGGAGTAGAGTTCCGTAGAGTCCAGTAGAGTCCAGTAGAGTACAGTAGAGTCCAGTACAGTACAGTACAGTAGAGTCCAGTAGAGTAGAGTAGAGTAGAGTACAGTACATTACAGTAGAGCGGAGTAGAGTCCAGTAGAGTAGAGTAGAGTAGAGTACAGTACATTACAGTAGAGCGGAGTAGAGTTCAGTAGAGTCCAGTAGAGTCCAGTAGAGTAGAGTAGGGTACATTAGAGTACAGTCCAGTACAGTCACGGCCAAAAGTTTTGAGAATGACACAAATATTAATTTTCACAAAGTCTGCTACCTCAGTTTGTTTGATGGCAATTTGCATATACTCCAGAATGTTATGAAGATTGATCAGATGAATTGCAATGAATTGCAAAGTCCCTCTTTGCCATGCAAATGAACTGAATCCCCAAAAACATTTCCACTGCATTTCAGCCCTGCCACAAAAGGACCAGCTGACATCATGTCAGTGATTCTCTCGTTAACACAGGTGTGAGTGTTGACGAGGACAAGGCTGGAGATCACTCTGTCATGCTGATTGAGTTCGAATAACAGACTGGAAGCTTCAAAAGGAGGGTGGTGCTTGGTATCATTGTTCTTCCTCTGTCAATCATGGTTACCTGCAAGGAAACACGTGCCGTCCTCATTGCTTTGCACAAAAAGGGCTTCACATGCAAGAATATTGCTGCCAGTAAGATTGCACCTAAATCAACCATTTATCGGATCATCAAGAACTTCAAGGAGAGCGGTTCAATTGTTGTGAAGAAGGCTTCAGGGCGCCCAAGAAAGTCCAGCAAGCGCCAGGACCGTCTCCTAAAGTTGATTCAGCAGCGGGATCGGGGCACCACCAGTACAGAGCTTGCTCAGGAATGGCAGCAGGCAGGTGTGAGTGCATCTGCACGCACAGTGAGGCGAAGACTTTTGGAGGATGGCCTGGTGTCAAGAAGGGCAGCAAAGAAGCCACTTCCCTCCAGGAAAAACATCAGGGACAGACTGATATTCTGCAAAAGGTACAGGGATTGGACTGCTGAGGACTGGGGTAAAGTCCTTTTCTCTGATGAATCCCCTTTCTGATTTTTTGGGGCATCCGGAAAAAAGCTTGTCCGGAGAAGACAAGGTGAGTGCTACCATCAGTCCTGTGTCATGCCAACAGTAAAGCATCCTGAGACCATTCATGTGTTGTGTTGCTTCTCAGCCAAGGGAGTGGGCTCACTCACAATTTTGCCTAAGAATACAGCCATGAATAAAGAATGGTACCAACACATCCTTCGAGAGCAACTTCTCCCAACCATCCAGGAACAGTTTGGTGACGAACAATGCCTTTCCCAGCATGATGGAGCACCTTGCCATAAGGCAAAAGTGATAACTAAGTGGCTCTGGGAACAAAACTTTGATATTTTGGGTCCATGGCCAGGAAACTCACCAGACCTTAATCCCATTGAGAACTTGTGGTCAATCCTCAAGAGGCGGGTGGACAAACAAAACCCCACAAATTCTGACAAACTCCAAGCATTGATTATGCAAGAATGGGCTGCCATCAGTCAGGATGTGGCCCAGAAGTTAATTGACAGTATGCCAGGGTGGATTTTAGAGGTCTTGAAAAAGAAGGGTCAACACTGCAAATATTGACTCTTTGCATCAACTTCATGTAATTGTCAATAAAAGCCTTTGACAATTATGAAACGCTTGTAATTATACTTCAGTATTCCATGGTAACATCTGACAAAAATATCTAAAGACACTGAAGCAGCAAACTTTGTGAAAATTAATATATGTGTCATTCTCAAAACATTTGGCCACGACTGTAGAGTACAGTAGAGTACAGTAGAGTACAGTAGAGTCCAGTAGAGTCCAGTACAGTACAGCAGTGTAGAGTCCAGTAGAGTCCAGTAGAGTCCAGTAGAGTACAGTAGAGTCCAGTAGAGTCCAGTAGAGTGCAGTACAGTCAAGTAGAGTCCAGTAGAGTCCAGTAGAGTCCAGTAGAGTACAGTAGAGTCCAGTAGAGTAGAGTCCCGTAGAGTACAGTAGAGTCCAGTACAGTACAGCAGTGTAGAGTCCAGTAGAGTCCAGTAGAGTCCAGTAGAGTACAGTAGAGTCCAGTAGAGTCCAGTAGAGTGCAGTACAGTCCAGTAGAGTCCAGTAGAGTCCAGTAGAGTCCAGTAGAGTACAGTACAGTACAGTACAGTACAGTACAGTATAGTAGAGTACAGTACAGTACAGTACAGCCCAGTAGAGTACAACAGTGTAGAGTCCAGTAGAGCCCAGTAGCGTATAGTAGAGTACAGTAAAGTATAGTAGAGTCCAGTAGAGTACAGTAGAGTACAGTAAATCCCAGTAGATTACAGTAGAGTCCAGTAGAGTAGAGTCCAGTAGAGTCCAGTAGAGTATAGTAGAGTCCAGTAGAGTATAGTAGAGTCCAGTAGAGTCCAGTAGAGTACAGTATAGTACAGTAAAGCCCAGTAGAGTACAGTAGAGCCCAGTATAGTACAGTAGAGCCAAGTAGAGTACAGTAGAGTCCAGTAGAGCCCAGTAGAGTCCAGTAGAGTCCAGTAGAGTCCAGTAGAGTCCAGCGGTGTAGAGTAGAGTCCAGTAGAGTCCAGTAGAGCCCAGTAGAGCCCAGTAGAGTTCAGTAGAGTCCAGTAGAGTCCAGCGGTGTAGAGTCCAGTAGAGTACAGTAGAGTACAGTAGAGTCCAGTAGAGTACAGTAGAGTCCAGTAGAGTACAGTAGAGTAGAGTACAGTAGAGTCCAGCGGTGTAGAGTCCAGTAGAGTCCAGTAGAGTACAGTAGAGTAGAGTAGAGTACAGTAGAGTCCAGTAGAACCCAGTAGAGTCCAGTAGAGTCCAGTAGAGTACGGTAGAGTCCAGTAGAGTCCAGTAGAGTCCAGTAGAGTACAGTAGAGTCCAGTAGAGTACAGTAGAGTCCAGTAGAGTCCAGTAGAGTACAGTAGAGTCCAGCGGTGTAGAGTCCAGTAGAGTCCAGTAGAGTACAGTAGAGTAGAGTAGAGTACAGTAGAGTCCAGTAGAGCCCAGTAGAGTCCAGTAGAGTCCAGTAGAGTACGGTAGAGTCCAGTAGAGTCCAGTAGAGTCCAGTAGAGTACAGTAGAGTCCAGTAGAGTACAGTAGAGTCCAGTAGAGTACAGTAGAGTCCAGCGGTGTAGAGTCCAGTAGAGTCCAGTAGAGTACAGTAGAGTACAGTACAGTCGAGTAGAGTACAGTAGAGTCCAGTAGAGTACAGTAGAGTCCAGTAGAGTACAGTAGAGTCCAGTACAGTACAGCAGTGTAGAGTCCAGTAGAGTCCAGTAGAGTACAGTAGAGTCCAGTAGAGTAGAGTCCCGTAGAGTACAGTAGAGTCCAGTAGAGTGCAGTACAGTCCAGTAGAGTACAGTAGAGTACAGTAGAGTACAGTATAGTAGAGTACAGTAGAGTACAGTACAGCCCAGTAGAGTACAACAGTGTAGAGTCCAGTAGAGCCCAGTAGCGTATAGTAGAGTACAGTAAAGTATAGTAGAGTCCAGTAGAGTCCAGTAGAGTACAGTAGAGTACAGTAAATCCCAGTAGATTACAGTAGAGTCCAGTAGAGTACAGTCCAGTAGAGTCCAGTAGAGTCCAGTAGAGTATAGTAGAGTCCAGTAGAGTATAGTAGAGTCCAGTAGAGTCCAGTAGAGTCCAGTAGAGTACAGTATAGCCCAGTAGAGTACAGTAGAGTCCAGTAGAGCCCAGTAGAGTGCAGTACAGTCCAGTAGAGTCCAGTAGAGTCCAGTAGAGTCCAGTAGAGTACAGTACAGTACAGTACAGTACAGTACAGTACAGTACAGTACAACGTATAGTAGAGTACAGTACAGTACAGTACAGCCCAGTAGAGTACAACAGTGTAGAGTCCAGTAGAGCCCAGTAGCGTATAGTAGAGTACAGTAAAGTATAGTAGAGTCCAGTAGAGTACAGTAGAGTACAGTAAATCCCAGTAGATTACAGTAGAGTCCAGTAGAGTAGAGTCCAGTAGAGTCCAGTAGAGTATAGTAGAGTCCAGTAGAGTATAGTAGAGTCCAGTAGAGTCCAGTAGAGTTCAGTATAGTACAGTAAAGCCCAGTAGAGTACAGTAGAGCCCAGTATAGTACAGTAGAGCCAAGTAGAGTACAGTAGAGTCCAGTAGAGCCCAGTAGAGTCCAGTAGAGTCCAGTAGAGTCCAGTAGAGTCCAGCGGTGTAGAGTAGAGTCCAGTAGAGTCCAGTAGAGCCCAGTAGAGCCCAGTAGAGTTCAGTAGAGTCCAGTAGAGTCCAGCGGTGTAGAGTCCAGTAGAGTACAGTAGAGTACAGTAGAGTCCAGTAGAGTACAGTAGAGTCCAGTAGAGTACAGTAGAGTAGAGTACAGTAGAGTCCAGCGGTGTAGAGTCCAGTAGAGTCCAGTAGAGTACAGTAGAGTCCAGTAGAGTCCAGTACAGTACAGCAGTGTAGAGTCCAGTAGAGTCCAGTAGAGTCCAGTAGAGTACAGTAGAGTCCAGTAGAGTCCAGTAGAGTGCAGTACAGTCCAGTAGAGTCCAGTAGAGTCCAGTAGAGTCCAGTAGAGTACAGTAGAGTCCAGTAGAGTAGAGTCCCGTAGAGTACAGTAGAGTCCAGTACAGTACAGCAGTGTAGAGTCCAGTAGAGTCCAGTAGAGTCCAGTAGAGTACAGTAGAGTCCAGTAGAGTCCAGTAGAGTGCAGTACAGTCCAGTAGAGTCCAGTAGAGTCCAGTAGAGTCCAGTAGAGTACAGTACAGTACAGTACAGTACAGTACAGTACAGTACAGTACAGTATAGTAGAGTACAGTACAGTACAGTACAGCCCAGTAGAGTACAACAGTGTAGAGTCCAGTAGAGCCCAGTAGCGTATAGTAGAGTACAGTAAAGTATAGTAGAGTCCAGTAGAGTACAGTAGAGTACAGTAAATCCCAGTAGATTACAGTAGAGTCCAGTAGAGTAGAGTCCAGTAGAGTCCAGTAGAGTATAGTAGAGTCCAGTAGAGTATAGTAGAGTCCAGTAGAGTCCAGTAGAGTACAGTATAGTACAGTAAAGCCCAGTAGAGTACAGTAGAGCCCAGTATAGTACAGTAGAGCCAAGTAGAGTACAGTAGAGTCCAGTAGAGCCCAGTAGAGTCCAGTAGAGTCCAGTAGAGTCCAGTAGAGTCCAGCGGTGTAGAGTAGAGTCCAGTAGAGTCCAGTAGAGCCCAGTAGAGCCCAGTAGAGTTCAGTAGAGTCCAGTAGAGTCCAGCGGTGTAGAGTCCAGTAGAGTACAGTAGAGTACAGTAGAGTCCAGTAGAGTACAGTAGAGTCCAGTAGAGTACAGTAGAGTAGAGTACAGTAGAGTCCAGCGGTGTAGAGTCCAGTAGAGTCCAGTAGAGTACAGTAGAGTAGAGTAGAGTACAGTAGAGTCCAGTAGAACCCAGTAGAGTCCAGTAGAGTCCAGTAGAGTACGGTAGAGTCCAGTAGAGTCCAGTAGAGTACAGTAGATTAGAGTAGAGTACAGTAGAGTCCAGTAGAACCCAGTAGAGTCCAGTAGAGTCCAGTAGAGTACGGTAGAGTCCAGTAGAGTCCAGTAGAGTCCAGTAGAGTACAGTAGAGTCCAGTAGAGTACAGTAGAGTCCAGTAGAGTCCAGTAGAGTACAGTAGAGTCCAGCGGTGTAGAGTCCAGTAGAGTCCAGTAGAGTACAGTAGAGTACAGTAGAGTCCAGTAGAGTACAGTAGAGTCCAGTAGAGTCCAGTAGAGTACAGTAGAGTCCAGCGGTGTAGAGTCCAGTAGAGTCCAGTAGAGTACAGTAGAGTAGAGTACAGTCGAGTAGAGTACAGTAGAGTCCAGTAGAGTACAGTAGAGTCCAGTAGAGTACAGTAGAGTCCAGTACAGTACAGCAGTGTAGAGTCCAGTAGAGTCCAGTAGAGTACAGTAGAGTCCAGTAGAGTACAGTAGAGTCCAGTAGAGTCCAGTAGAGTACAGTAGAGTCCAGCGGTGTAGAGTCCAGTAGAGTCCAGTAGAGTACAGTAGAGTACAGTACAGTCGAGTAGAGTACAGTAGAGTCCAGTAGAGTACAGTAGAGTCCAGTAGAGTACAGTAGAGTCCAGTACAGTACAGCAGTGTAGAGTCCAGTAGAGTCCAGTAGAGTACAGTAGAGTCCAGTAGAGTAGAGTCCCGTAGAGTACAGTAGAGTCCAGTAGAGTGCAGTACAGTCCAGTAGAGTACAGTAGAGTACAGTAGAGTACAGTATAGTAGAGTACAGTAGAGTACAGTACAGCCCAGTAGAGTACAACAGTGTAGAGTCCAGTAGAGCCCAGTAGCGTATAGTAGAGTACAGTAAAGTATAGTAGAGTCCAGTAGAGTCCAGTAGAGTACAGTAGAGTACAGTAAATCCCAGTAGATTACAGTAGAGTCCAGTAGAGTACAGTCCAGTAGAGTCCAGTAGAGTCCAGTAGAGTATAGTAGAGTCCAGTAGAGTATAGTAGAGTCCAGTAGAGTCCAGTAGAGTCCAGTAGAGTACAGTATAGCCCAGTAGAGTACAGTAGAGTCCAGTAGAGCCCAGTAGAGTGCAGTCCAGTCCAGTAGAGTCCAGTAGAGTCCAGTAGAGTACAGTACAGTACAGTACAGTACAGTACAGTACAGTACAGTATAGTAGAGTACAGTACAGTACAGTACAGCCCAGTAGAGTACAACAGTGTAGAGTCCAGTAGAGCCCAGTAGCGTATAGTAGAGTACAGTAAAGTATAGTAGAGTCCAGTAGAGTACAGTAGAGTACAGTAAATCCCAGTAGATTACAGTAGAGTCCAGTAGAGTAGAGTCCAGTAGAGTCCAGTAGAGTATAGTAGAGTCCAGTAGAGTATAGTAGAGTCCAGTAGAGTCCAGTAGAGTACAGTATAGTACAGTAGAGCCAAGTAGAGTACAGTAGAGTCCAGTAGAGCCCAGTAGAGTCCAGTAGAGTCCAGTAGAGTCCAGTAGAGTCCAGCGGTGTAGAGTAGAGTCCAGTAGAGTCCAGTAGAGCCCAGTAGAGCCCAGTAGAGTTCAGTAGAGTCCAGTATAGTCCAGCGGTGTAGAGTCCAGTAGAGTACAGTAGAGTACAGTAGAGTCCAGTAGAGTACAGTAGAGTCCAGTAGAGCCCAGTAGAGTCCAGTAGAGTCCAGTAGAGTACGGTAGAGTCCAGTAGAGTCCAGTAGAGTACAGTAGAGTAGAGTACAGTAGAGTCCAGCGGTGTAGAGTCCAGTAGAGTCCAGTAGAGTACAGTAGAGTAGAGTAGAGTACAGTAGAGTCCAGTAGAACCCAGTAGAGTCCAGTAGAGTCCAGTAGAGTACGGTAGAGTCCAGTAGAGTCCAGTAGAGTCCAGTAGAGTACAGTAGAGTCCAGTAGAGTACAGTAGAGTCCAGTAGAGTCCAGTAGAGTACAGTAGAGTCCAGCGGTGTAGAGTCCAGTAGAGTCCAGTAGAGTACAGTAGAGTAGAGTAGAGTACAGTAGAGTCCAGTAGAGCCCAGTAGAGTCCAGTAGAGTCCAGTAGAGTACGGTAGAGTCCAGTAGAGTCCAGTAGAGTCCAGTAGAGTACAGTAGAGTCCAGTAGAGTACAGTAGAGTCCAGTAGAGTCCAGTAGAGTACAGTAGAGTCCAGCGGTGTAGAGTCCAGTAGAGTCCAGTAGAGTACAGTAGAGTACAGTACAGTCGAGTAGAGTACAGTAGAGTCCAGTAGAGTACAGTAGAGTCCAGTAGAGTACAGTAGAGTCCAGTACAGTACAGCAGTGTAGAGTCCAGTAGAGTCCAGTAGAGTACAGTAGAGTCCAGTAGAGTAGAGTCCCGTAGAGTACAGTAGAGTCCAGTAGAGTGCAGTACAGTCCAGTAGAGTCCAGTAGAGTCCAGTAGAGTATAGTAGAGTCCAGTAGAGTACAGTACAGTAGAGTAGAGTACAGTAGAGTACAGTAGAGTACAGTATAGTAGAGTACAGTAGAGTACAGTACAGCCCAGTAGAGTACAACAGTGTAGAGTCCAGTAGAGCCCAGTAGCGTATAGTAGAGTACAGTAAAGTATAGTAGAGTCCAGTAGAGTCCAGTAGAGTACAGTAGAGTACAGTAAATCCCAGTAGATTACAGTAGAGTCCAGTAGAGTACAGTCCAGTAGAGTTCAGTAGAGTCCAGTAGAGTATAGTAGAGTCCAGTAGAGTATAGTAGAGTCCAGTAGAGTCCAGTAGAGTCCAGTAGAGTACAGTATAGCCCAGTAGAGTACAGTAGAGTCCAGTAGAGCCCAGTAGAGTCCAGTAGAGTCCAGTAGAGTCCAGCGGTGTAGAGTCCAGTAGAGTCCAGCGGTGTAGAGTCCAGTAGAGTACAGTAGAGTACAGTAGAGTCCAGTAGAGTACAGTAGAGTCCAGTAGAGTACAGTAGAGTAGAGTACAGTAGAGTCCAGCGGTGTAGAGTCCAGTAGAGTCCAGTAGAGTACAGTAGAGTAGAGTACAGTAGAGTCCAGTAGAGTCCAGTAGAGTACAGTCCAGTAGAGTACAGTAGAGTCCAGTAGAGTACGGTAGAGTCCAGTAGAGTCCAGTAGAGTAGAGTACAGTCCAGTAGAGTACAGTAGAGTCCAGTAGAGTACGGTAGAGTACAGTAGAGTCCATTAGAGTACAGTAGAGTCCAGTAGAGTCCAGTAGAGTACAGTAGAGTCCAGCGGTGTAGAGTCCAGTAGAGTCCAGTAGAGTACAGTAGAGTAGAGTAGAGTACAGTAGAGTCCAGTAGAGTCCAGTAGAGTCCAGTAGAGTCCAGTAGAGTCCAGTAGAGTACAGTAGAGTCGAGTAGAGCCCAGTAGAGTACAGTAGAGTACAGTACAGTAGAGTCCAGTAGAGTCCAGTAGAGTGATGGAACAGGTTACTGAAGACTGGCACGTAATGCAGGCCTTATTAATAACAGATAAGGTTATAGTCTGAACACGGTCTTAGAGTCCAAGCTCAGTGTTTCCCAATACGGGGGAACCGACTGATGGCGTACAATTAATTTCTTATGTTGTTGATAAAGACTGGATCCTGGCTAGAAACATTGTTGGTATGTTTAAAACATGATATGGATTATACTGTTGGTGGTCAAGGTCACAGAACAAGAGAGTTTGGGTCTAGCTTGGCTTCTGTTTAGCTGGGTTTGGGTTCTTCTGTTTAGCTGGGTTTGGGTTCTTCTGTTTAGCTGAGTTTGGGTTCTTCTGTTTAGCTGGGTTTGGGTTCTTCTGTTTAGCTGAGTTTGGGTTCTTCTGTTTAGCTGAGTTTGGGTTCTTCTGTTTAGCTGGGTTTGGGTTCTGCTTAACACCCCTTGGAAAGAGTAGTGGTGTTAACTCCGGTGTCCTGACTAAATACCCAATCTGGCCCTCATACCATCATGGCCACCTAATCATCCCCAGCTTCCAATTGGCTCATTCATCCCCCCTCCTCTCTCCTGTAACTATTCCCCAGGTCGTTGCTGTAAATGAGAATGTGTTCTCAGTCAACTGAACAGAAATACAAATCAATTAAAAAGCTGATATGGTGTCATCCCTGAGGTCTAACGTTATATTCCTGTGTGTGTGTGTGTGTGTGTGTGTGTGTGTGTGTGTGTGTGTGTGTGTGTGTGTGTGTGTGTGTGTGTGTGTGTGTGTGTGTGTGTGTGTGTGTGTGTGTGTGTGTGTGTGCGTGCGTGCGTGCGTGCGTGCGTGCGTGCGTGCGTGCGTGTGTGTGTGTGCGTGTGTAGGATCACAACCACAGCAGCCTGTATGATGGATCTGAGGCGGTATCCTCTGGATGAACAGAACTGCACACTGGAGATCGAGAGCTGTGAGTACCACCGTCGCCCCCGGCAACAGAACACACACTCCCCTCCCGTGAAAACGTCACACCCGGACCATTCTATATAGAACTCTGCTATTATAGAAATAGAATTAGTACTTTTTTGAGCATTAGCCAACTCTTCTGTCAGTCGTTATCAAACATGTACGGTGAGCCAGGAACTAAACGTGGGACATACTCAAATATACAGTATCATGTGTACATAATGCAGCATTGGTTGTGCTGTGAAGAGAGAGAGAGAGAAGATAGGAGATGGAGAGAGCGATGAGAGAGAGAGAAGGGAGAGGAGGAGAGGGGGGGAGAGAGAGAGAGAGAGAGAGAAGGGAGAGGGAGAGAAGGAGAGAGGAGAGGGGGGAGAGAGAGAGAGCGAGAGAGATGAGAGAAAGAGAAAGAGAGTGATGAGGGCGATAGAAAGATGAGAGCAGATGGGAGATGAGACAGAGAAGATGAGAAAGAGAGATGAGATATAGAAGATGAGAAAGAGAAGATGAGAGAAATAAGAGAAAAGGGAGAGGGAGAGAAGGAGAGAGGGGAGAGAGCGAGAGAGATGAAAGAGAAAGAGAGTGATCAGGGAGATAGAGAGAGTGAATAAAGAGGGGAGAGAGAGACAGAGAGAGAAGGGAGAGAAGAGAGAGAAGAGAGATATGAGTCAGAGGAGATGAGACAGAAGATGAGAGAGAGATGAGACAGAGGAGGGAGAGAGAGAGTATGAGAGAGGAGATGAGACAGAAGATGAGAGAGAGGAGATGAGACAGAAGATGAGACAGAAGATAAGAGAAAGATGAGACAGAGGAGGGAGAGAGAAGATGAGAGAGATGAGATAGAGAAGAGAGAGATGAGACAGAGAAGAGAGATATGAGTCAGAGGAGATGAGACAGAAGATGAGAGAGAGATGAGAGAGAGATGAGGGAGAGAGAAGATGAGAGAGAGAGGAGATGAGACAGAAGATGAGACAGAAGATAAGAGAAAGATGAGACAGAGGAGGGAGAGAGAAGATGAGACAGAGAAGAGAGAGATGAGACAGAGAAGAGAGAGATGAGACAAACAAGATGAGAGAGAGATGATAAGATGAGAAAGAGAAATAAAGAAAGGGAGCGAGAGAGAGAGAAGTACGAGGTCCTCTCCCCGTGATTTATCAGTTTCCATGGAGACGTGGATTATGGGGCTGGGATGTGGAGCTGGGTTCGTCTTCCTGTGTTTGATCACACACACACACTCTAACACACACATGCAAATGCACATGCACACACACACACACACACACACACACACACACACACACACACACACACACACACACACACACACACACACACACACACACACACACACACACACACACACACACACACACACACACACACACACACACACACACACACACACACACACACACACACACACACACACAGGGCTAGAGTGTAGTTTTGATCCGAATGCAGTAGCAGCCCAGTATATGCTGTTCTAGCTCTGGTTTTAGAGTGTGCGGCTCTCTTTTATTTTCTAGCTCTGGTTTTAACATGTGAATCACTCCGTGCCAGAGAACGCTATTTTATTCACACTAATGAGCCACAGAGAACTCTCACTTCTCTTGATAAACTAGATGCATTTTTTAACAGACATAACTCTTAGAACTACAGATCCCAAACATAACTCTTAGAACTACAGATCCCAGATATAAGTCTCCGAACTACAGATCCCAGACATAACTCTCAGAACTACAGATCCCAGACATAACTCTCAGAACCACAGATCCCAGACATAACTCTCAGAACTACAGATCCCAGACATAACTCTTAGAACTACAGATCCCAGACATAACTCTCAGAACTACAGATCCCATACACACCTCTTAGAACTACAGATCCCAGACATAACTCTCAGAACTACAGATCTCATGGTAGATGGCTGTACTGTCTGGGTGATCATAGATCCCATGGTACAGATCTCTCTCTCTCTCTCTCTCTCTCTCTCTCTCTCTCTCTCTCTCTCTCTCTCTCTCTCTCTCTCTCTCTCTCTCTCTCTCTCTCTCTCTCTCTCTCTCTCTCCTTCCTCTCCCTCCCTCTCTCTCTCGCTCTCTTCCTCCCTTTCTCCTTCCCCCCTCTCTCTCTCTCTCTCTCTCTCTTCCTCCCTCTCTATCTCCCGGGACTCACATAACAGAACAACCACCTCCCTGGATGGACCAGCCCAGTGATGTAATAGGTTGACAGACTTCTGTCCCAGAAGGACCAGGGTTGAAGACAGAGAACAATGGGTCAGAACTAATAGATCTGATTCAAACTGAGTAACAAGCCAGAGCCTTCCTTCCCACCCGCCTCGGGCTCTATCTGCCCTTTCCTGACCAGCTACACACACACACACACACACACACACACACACACACACACACACACACACACACACACACACACACACACACACACACACACACACACACACACACACACACACACACACACACACACACACACACACACTAGTCAGTTGTTAGTCCACCCGCAACCGTCCAACTACAGTACATTCTTTAAAGTGTAAATCTGAGGACTACACCCTAACCCACTAATATAGATCATGTCCTGTACAGTCAGAGATGACTACACCCTAACCCACTAATATAGATCATGTCCTGTACAGTCAGAGATGACTACACCCTAACCCACTAATATAGATCATGTCCTGTACAGTCTGAGAGGACTGCACCCTAACCCACTAATATAGATCATGTCCTGTACAGTCAGAGATGACTGAACCCTAACCCACTAATATAGATCATGTCCTGTACAGTCAGAGATGACTGCACCCTAACCCACTAATATAGATCATGTCCTGTACAGTCAGAGAGGACTACACCCTAACCCACTAATATAGATCATGTCCTGTACAATCAGAGAGGACTACACCCTAACCCACTAATATAGATCATGTCCTGTACAGTCAGAGAGGACTACACCCTAACCCACTAATATAGATCATGTCCTGTACAGTCAGAGAGGACTGCACCCTAACCCACTAATATAGATCATGTCCTGTACAGTCAGAGATGACTGCACCCTAACCCACTAATATAGATCATGTCCTGTACAGTCAGAGATGACTGCACCCTAACCCACTAATATAGATCATGTCCTGTACAGTCAGAGAGGACTACACCCTAACCCACTAATATAGATCATGTCCTGTACAATCAGAGAGGACTACACCCTAACCCACTAATATAGATCATGTCCTGTACAGTCAGAGAGGACTGCACCCTAACCCACTAATATAGATCATGTCCTGTACAGTCAGAGAGGACTGCACCCTAACCCACTAATATAGATCATGTCCTGTACAGTCAGAGATGACTACACCCTAACCCACTAATATAGATCATGTCCTGTACAGTCAGAGAGGACTACACCCTAACCCACTAATATAGATCATGTCCTGTACAGTCAGAGAGGACTACACCCTAACCCACTAATATAGATCATGTCCTGTACAGTCAGAGATGACTGGACCCTAACCCACTAATATAGATCATGTCCTGTACAGTCAGAGATGACTACACCCTAACCCACTAATATAGATCATGTCCTGTACAGTCAGAGATGACTACACCCTAACCCACTAATATAGATCATGTCCTGTACAGTCAGAGATGACTGCACCCTATAAATGTGAGGAAACTAACACTAAAGAGACAGTTATAAATGTGAGGAAACACTAAAGAGACAGTTATAAATGTAAGGAAACTAACACTAAAGAGACAGTTATAAATGTGAGGAAACTAACACTAAAGAGACAGTTATAAATGTGAGGAAACTAACACTACATTTACATTTTACATTTAAGTCATTTAGCAGACGCTCTTATCCAGAGCGACTTACAAATTGGTGCATTCACCTTATGACATCCAGTGGAACGGCCACTTTACAATAGTGCATCTAAATCTTTTAAGGGGGGGGGGGAGTGAGAAGGATTACTTTATCCTATCCTAGGTATTCCTTAAAGAGGTGGGGTTTCAGGTGTCTCCGGAAGGTGGTGATTGACTCCGCTGTCCTGGCGTCGTGAGGGAGTTTGTTCCACCATTGGGGGGCCAGAGCAGCGAACAGTTTTGACTGGGCTGAGCGGGAACTGTACTTCCTCAGTGGTAGGGAGGCGAGCAGGCCAGAGGTGGATGAACGCAGTGCCCTTGTTTGGGTGTAGGGCCTGATCAGAGCCTGGAGGTACTGAGGTGCCGTTCCCCTCACAGCTCCGTAGGCAAGCACCATGGTCTTGTAGCGGATGCGAGCTTCAACTGGAAGCCAGTGGAGAGAGCGGAGGAGCGGGGTGACGTGAGAGAACATGGGAAGGTTGAACACCAGACGGGCTGCGGCGTTCTGGATGAGTTGTAGGGGTTTAATGGCACAGGCAGGGAGCCCAGCCAACAGCGAGTTGCAGTAATCCAGACGGGAGATGACAAGTGCCTGGATTAGGACCTGCGCCGCTTCCTGTGTGAGGCAGGGTCGTACTCTGCGGATGTTGTAGAGCATGAACCTACAGGAACGGGCCACCGCCTTGATGTTGGTTGAGAACGACAGGGTGTTGTCCAGGATCACGCCAAGGTTCTTAGCGCTCTGGGAGGAGGACACAATGGAGTTGTCAACCGTGATGGCGAGATCATGGAACGGGCAGTCCTTCCCCGGGAGGAAGAGCAGCTCCGTCTTGCCGAGGTTCAGCTTGAGGTGGTGATCCGTCATCCACACTGATATGTCTGCCAGACATGCAGAGATGCGATTCGCCACCTGGTCATCAGAAGGGGGAAAGGAGAAGATTAGTTGTGTGTCGTCTGCATAGCAATGATAGGAGAGACCATGTGAGGTTATGACAGAGCCAAGTGACTTGGTGTATAGCGAGAATAGGAGAGGGCCTAGAACAGAGCCCTGGGGGACACCAGTGGTGAGAGCACGTGGTGAGGAGACAGATTCTCGCCACGCCACCTGGTAGGAGCGACCTGTCAGGTAGGACGCAATCCAGGCGTGGGCCGCGCCGGAGATGCCCAACTCGGAGAGGGTGGAGAGGAGGATCTGATGGTTCACAGTATCGAAGGCAGCCGATAGGTCTAGAAGGATGAGAGCAGAGGAGAGAGAGTTAGCTTTAGCAGTGCGGAGCGCCTCCGTGATACAGAGAAGAGCAGTCTCAGTTGAATGACTAGTCTTGAAACCTGACTGATTTGGATCAAGAAGGTCATTCTGAGAGAGATAGCGGGAGAGCTGGCCAAGGACGGCACGTTCAAGAGTTTTGGAGAGAAAAGAAAGAAGGGATACTGGTCTGTAGTTGTTGACATCGGAGGGATCGAGTGTAGGTTTTTTCAGAAGGGGTGCAACTCTCGCTCTCTTGAAGACGGAAGGGACGTAGCCAGCGGTCAGGGATGAGTTGATGAGCGAGGTGAGGTAAGGGAGAAGGTCTCCGGAAATGGTCTGGAGAAGAGAGGAGGGGATAGGGTCAAGCGGGCAGGTTGTTGGGCGGCCGGCCGTCACAAGACGCGAGATTTCATCTGGAGAGAGAGGGGAGAAAGAGGTCAGAGCACAGGGTGGGGCAGTGTGAGCAGAACCAGCGGTGTCGTTTGACTTAGCAAACGAGGATCGGATGTCGTCGACCTTCTTTTCAAAATGGTTGACGAAGTCATCTGCAGAGAGGGAGGAGGGGGGGGGAGGGGGAGGAGGATTCAGGAGGGAGGAGAAGGTGGCAAAGAGCTTCCTGGGGTTAGAGGCAGATGCTTGGAATTTAGAGTGGTAGAAAGTGGCTTTAGCAGCAGAGACAGAAGAGGAAAATGTAGAGAGGAGGGAGTGAAAGGATGCCAGGTCCGCAGGGAGGCGAGTTTTCCTCCATTTCCGCTCGGCTGCCCGGAGCCCTGTTCTGTGAGCTCGCAATGAGTCGTCGAGCCACGGAGCGGGAGGGGAGGACCGAGCCGGCCTGGAGGATAGGGGACATAGAGAGTCAAAGGATGCAGAAAGGGAGGAGAGGAGGGTTGAGGAGGCAGAATCAGGAGATAGGTTGGAGAAGGTTTGAGCAGAGGGAAGAGATGATAGGATGGAAGAGGAGAGGGTAGCGGGGGAGAGAGAGCGAAGGTTGGGACGGCGCGATACCATCCGAGTAGGGGCAGTGTGGGAAGTGTTGGATGAGAGCGAGAGGGAAAAGGATACAAGGTAGTGGTCGGAGACTTGGAGGGGAGTTGCAGTGAGGTTAGTGGAAGAACAGCATCTAGTAAAGATGAGGTCGAGCGTATTGCCTGCCTTGTGAGTAGGGGGGGAAGGTGAGAGGGTGAGGTCAAAAGAGGAGAGGAGTGGAAAGAAGGAGGCAGAGAGGAATGAGTCAAAGGTAGACGTGGGGAGGTTAAAGTCGCCCAGAACTGTGAGAGGTGAGCCGTCCTCAGGAAAGGAGCTAATCAAGGCATCGAGCTCATTGATGAACTCTCCGAGGGAACCTGGAGGGCGATAAATGGTAAGGATGTTAAGCTTGAAAGGGCTGGTAACTGTGACAGCATGGAATTCAAAGGAGGCGATAGACAGATGGGTAAGGGGAGAAAGAGAGAATGACCACTTGGGAGAGATGAGGATCCCGGTGCCACCACCCCGCTGACCAGAAGCTCTCGGGGTGTGCGAGAACACGTGGGCGGACGAAGAGAGAGCAGTAGGAGTAGCAGTGTTATCTGTGGTGATCCATGTTTCCGTCAGTGCCAGGAAGTCGAGGGACTGGAGGGAGGCATAGGCTGAGATGAACTCTGCCTTGTTGGCCGCAGATCGGCAGTTCCAGAGGCTACCGGAGACCTGGAACTCCACGTGGGTCGTGCGCGCTGGGACCACCAGATTAGGGTGGCCGATGCCACGCGGTGTGGAGCGTTTGTATGGTCTGTGCAGAGAGGAGAGAACAGGGATCGACAGACACATAGTTGACAGGCTACAGAAGAGACTACGCTAATGCAAAGGAGATTGGAGTGGCAAGTGGACTACGCGTCTCGAATGTTCAGAAAGTTAAGCTTACGTAGCAAGAATCTTATTGACTAAAATGATTAAGATGATACAGTACTGCTGAAGTAGGCTAGCTGGCAGTGGCTGCGTTGTTGACTTTGTAGGCTAGCTGGCAGTTGTTGACTTTGTAGGCTAGCTGGCAGTGGCTGCGTTGTTGACACTACACTAATCAAGTCGTTCCGTTGAGTGTAATAGTATCTACAGTGCTGCTATTCGGGGGCTAGCTGGCTAGCTAGCAGTGTTGATTACGTTACGTTGCGTTAAGAGAACGACAATAGCTGGCTAGCTAACCTAGAAAATCGCTCTAGACTACACAATTATCTTTGATACAAAGACGGCTATGTAGCTAGCTATGTAGCTAGCTAGCTATCACATTTAAATGTATGTAGCTAGCTAAGAAGAAATTGCTAAGATTAGACAAATTAAACCGTTGTACTATAATGAAATGTAATGAACTGTAATGAAAAGTTATACTACCTGCGGACCAAAGTGCTGCTATTCGGTAGACGGTGGACGTTTGCTAGCTGGCTAGCTGCTGGGCAGATGGCAGATAGCAGTGTAGACTGCGTTAGGACGACGAAATACGATAATTACGCAATTATCTTTGATACAAAGACGGCTATGTAGCTAGCTAAGAAGAAATTGCTAAGATTAGACAAATTGCTAAGATTAGACAAATTGCTAAGATTAGACAAATTAAACCGTTGTACTATAATGAAATGTAATGAAATGAAGAAATTGAAGAAATTGCTAAAAATGAAGAAATTGCTAAGATTAGACAAATTGCTAAGATTAGACAAATTGCTAAGATTAGACAAATTAAACCGTTGTACTATAATGAAATGTAATGAAATGTAATGAAAAGTTATACTACCTGCGGACCAAAGTGCGAAGTGCGACCGCTCGCTCCAACCCGGAAGTACTCTCACTAAAGAGACAGTTATAAATGTGAGGAAACTAACACTAAAGAGACAGTTATAAATGTGAGGAAACTAACACTAAAGAGACAGTTATAAATGTGAGGAAACTAACACTAAAGAGACAGTTATAAAAGCGATGTAGGTGTAGAAGCAGGTGTGAAACAACACATTAGATCCCACAGCATGGTGGATGGGGCTGACTGGAGTGATACTGGGCTGTTGCACTGGTACTGTGGATAAACCCGGACAGACGGTTCCTACTGCATAGTAGTAGTGGACTGTAGTTGGTGCTGTGTGGATTATATCAGTTGGTGCTGTGTGGATTATATCAGTTGGTGCTGTGTGGATTATATCAGTTGGTGCTGCGTGGATTATGTCAGTTGGTGTTGTGTGGATTATATCAATTGGTGTTGCGTGGATTATATCAATTGGTGCTGTGTGGATTATATCAGTTGGTGCTGCGTGGATTATATCAGTTGGTGCTGCGTGGATTATATCAGTTGGTGCTGCGTGAATTATATCAGTTGGTGCTGTGTGGATTATATCAGTTGGTGCTGTGTGGATTATATCAGTTGGTGCTGCATGGATTATATCAGTTGGTGCTGCGTGGATTATATCAGTTGGTGCTGTGTGGATTATATCAGTTGGTGCTGTGTGGATTATATCAGTTGGTGCTGTGTGGATTATATCAGTTGGTGCTGTGTGGATTATATCAATTGGTGCTGTGTGGATTATATCAGTTGGTGCTGTGTGGATTATATCAGTTAGTGCTGTGTGGATTATATCAGTTGGTGTTGTGTGGATTATATCAATTGGTGCTGTGTGGATTATATCAGTTGCTGCTGTGTGGATTATATCAGTTGGTGCTGTGTGGATTATATCAGTTGGTGCTGTGTGGATTATATCAGTTGGTGTTGTGTGGATTATATCAGTTGGTGTTGTGTGGATAATATCAGTTGGTGCTGCGTGGATTATATCAGTTGGTGCTGTGTGGATTATATCAGTTGGTGCTGCATTGGATTATATCAGTTGGTGCTGTGTGGATTATATCAGTTGGTGCTGTGTGGATTATATCAGTTGGTGCTGCATTGGATTATATCAGTTGGTGTTGCGTGGATTATATAAATTGGTGTTGTGTGGATTATATCAATTGGTGCTGTGTGGATTATATCAGTTGGTGCTGCGTGGATTATATCAGTTGGTGCTGTGTGGATTATATCAGTTGGTGCTGCGTGGATTATATCAGTTGGTGCTGCGTGGATTATATCAGTTGGTGCTGCGTGGATTATATCAGTTGGTGCTTGTGGATTATATCAGTTGGTGCTTGTGGATTATATCAATTGGTGCTGCGTGGATTATATCAGTTGGTGCTTGTGGATTATATCAGTTGGTGCTGCGTGGATTATATCAATTGGTGCTGTGTGGATTATATCAGTTGGTGCTGCATGGATTATATCAGTTGGTGCTGTGTGGATTATATCAGTTGGTGCTGTGTGGATTATATCAGTTGGTGCTGCGTGGATTATATCAGTTGGTGCTGCGTGGATTATATCAATTGGTGTTGTGTGGATTATATCAGTTGGTGCTGTGTGGATTATATCAATTGGTGCTGCGTGGATTATATCAGTTGGTGCTGCATGGATTATATCAGTTGGTGCTGCGTGGATTATATCAGTTGGTGCTACATGCTTTTACACAGGGATTAGATATAGTACTATGTTTTTTGGTTTGGGCTGGGTTGTCGTTTGATGCTGGTAGTTTTTTTAATTATGTCCTATCTGTGCCATAACTGTCAGACTAGACATTACAAATCTCAATGATAGACACGCCAAAACAATGACCAGCTACATTGGTGTAAGAAGTGGGATGGGCTGTATTTTAATAGTGGTAGTGTTTCTATAGTATCTGATTCTTCATCCATACGTCACAGTTAGTAATAGATATCTCACTGACTGACTGGACACACCAATACAATGACCAGCTATAGTGCCCTTAATCCTCTCAACACTCCTCTCTAGCCATCTATCCTGGGTCAGAGCGAGGCAGTGGGAGAATTATGTCTTCATTTTTCAGAAATCAAAGGCTGAGTGTTTAATTATTCATTGCATCTAAATAGGTCACTGCCTCTTATTATGAGTGGCAAGCAGAGGAAGTAGTACACAGAGAAGGAAAGCGAGAGAGAGATAGAAAGGGAGAGGGGGGTAGAGAGAGAGAGAGAGAGAGAGAGAGAGAGAGAGAGAGAGAGAGAGAGAGAGAGAGAGAGAGAGAGAGAGATAGAGAGAGGGGGGGGGGTCGAGAGAGAAAGAGAAAGAGAGAGGGTGAGACATAGAGAGAGAGAGGGAGAGATATATGGAGAGAGAAGGAGAGAGAGAGAGAGAGAGAGAGAGGAGCAATAGAGAGAGGGGGGAGAGGGGTGAGACAGAGAGAGAGAGGAGAGAGCGGGCAGAGAGAGAGAGGGGGGAGAGGGGGTAGAGAGAGAGAGATGGGATAGAGTGTGGGGAGAGAGGGTAGAGAGAGAGGGAGAGAGAGAGGGAGGGGTGAAGAGAGGGAGAGAGAGGGGGTAGAGAGAGGGGGTAGAGAGAGGGGGAGATGGGGTAGAGAGAGAGCGTTATCACAAAATAAGGTTTAACACAACAGAAGGGTTAACACAACAGAAGGGTTAACACAACAGAAGGGTTAACACAACAGAAGGGTTAATACAACAGAAGGGATAACACAACAGAAGGGTTAACACAACAGAAGGGTTAACACAACAGAAGGGTTAACACAACAGAAGGGATAACACAACAGAAGAGTTAACACAACAGAAGGGTTAACACAACAGAAGGGATAACACAACAGAAGGGTTAACACAACAGAAGGGATAACACAACAGAAGGGTTAACACAACAGAAGGGTTACCACAACAGAAGGGATAACACAACAGAAGGGTTACCACAACAGAAGGGTTAACACAACAGAAGGGTTAACACAACAGAAGGGTTAACACAACAGAAGGGTTACCACAACAGAAGGGATAACACAACAGAAGGGATAACACAACAGAAGGGATAACACAACAGAAGGGTTACCACAACAGAAGGGTTAACACAACAGAAGGGATAACACAACAGAAGGGATAACACAACAGAAGGGTTAACACAACAGAAGGGTTAACACAACAGAAGGGTTAACACAACAGAAGGGATAACACAACAGAAGGGTTAACACAACAGAAGGGATAACACAACAGAAGGGTTAACACAACAGAAGGGTTAACTCAACAGAAGGGTTAACACAACAGAAGGGATTGTGTTAACAGAAGGGATAACACAACAGAAGGGATAACACAACAGAAGGGACAACACAACAGAAGGGTTAACACAACAGAAGGGATAACACAACAGAAGGGATAACACAACAGAAGGGTTACCACAACAGAAGGGTTACCACAACAGAAGGGATAACACAACAGAAGGGATAACACAACAGAAGGGTTAACACAACAGAAGGGTTACCACAACAGAAGGGTTACCACAACAGAAGGGTTACCACAACAGAAGGGTTACCACAACAGAAGGGTTAACACAACAGAAGGGTTAACACAACAGAAGGGATAACACAACAGAAGGGATTGTGTTAACAGAAGGGATAACAGAAGGGACAACAGAAGGGTTATTACAACAGAAGGGTTAACACAACAGAAGGGTTACCACAACAGAAGGGTTAACACAACAGAAGGGTTAACACAACAGAAGGGTTACCACAACAGAAGGGATAACACAACAGAAGGGTTAACACAACAGAAGGGTTAACACAACAGAAGGGTTAACACAACAGAAGGGATAACACAACAGAAGGGTTAACACAACAGAAGGGTTAACACAACAGAAGGGTTACCACAACAGAAGGGATAACACAACAGAAGGGTTAACACAACAGAAGGGTTAACACAACAGAAGGGTTAACACAACAGAAGGGTTAACACAACAGAAGGGATAACACAACAGAAGGGTTAACACAACAGAAGGGATAACACAACAGAAGGGTTACCACAACAGAAGGGTTAACACAACAGAAGGGTTAACACAACAGAAGGGTTAACACAACAGAAGGGTTAACACAACAGAAGGGTTACCACAACAGAAGGGTTAACACAACAGAAGGGATAACACAACAGAAGGGTCCATGAGTTGCTGCATGGGGCTTCATCCATATAAGCTGAACAGAGGATCTACCCAGTTAGATAACAATTTTTGGTCACCTGAAATGTTCTTTGAAATCTCCTTTTATAATTGTATTTATTATTAAACCTAACATTATGTTCTCCAGTAACATTTGACACACCAGAATATAAATCGTTGAAATAAATAGTAAACATTACAGGAACTAAAATAGAACCTTTGAGTAACAGTTGTCTACTCAACGTGTGTGAGAGCCTCGCGTCCCTGCCGTTTGACATAGGCCATAGCCATTCCTACCATTCTGGCACTCTATGTTAATGTGGTGTGTGTTCTGAATCTCCAGTACCTGTTGTTAGCAATTTATGTTATTCTTCAATAACACAAACTCCAAAGCAAATCTGGGGGAGGAAAATAGGTTTATTCAAAGAGGACACATCATACGGGTAGGTAGATGGTCATTCTCCCCTGTCCTCAGTGATGCTCTCTCAGTGATGCTCTCTCAGTGATTCTCTCTCAGTGATTCTCTCCTATGGTTCGCTCCAGTGATTCTCTCTCTGTGGTTCTCTCCTGTGATTCTTTCTCAGTAATTCTCTCCTGTGGTTCGCTCCAGTGATTCTCTCTCAGTGATTTTCTCCAGTGATTCTTTCTCAGTGATTCTCTCCTGTGATTCTCTCCAGTGATTCTTTCTCAGTGATTCTCTCCTGTGGTTCTCTCCAGTGATTCTCTCTCAGTGATTCTCTCCTGTTGTTCGCTCCAGTGATTCTCTCTCTGTGGTTCTTTCCAGTGATTCTTTCTCAGTGATTCTCTCCTGTGGTTCGCTCCAGTGATTCTCTCTCAGTGATTCTCTCCAGTGATTCTCTCTCTGTGGTTCTTTCCAGTGATTCTCTCCCAGTGATCCTCTCCTGTGGTTCTCTCCAGTGATTCTCTCTCAGTGATTCTCTCTCGGTGATTCTCTCTCAGTGATTCTCTCCAGTAATTCTCTCTCAGTGATTCTCTCCAGTGATTCTCTCTCTGTGGTTCTTTCCAGTGATTCTCTCCCAGTGATCCTCTCCTGTGGTTCTCTCCAGTGATTCTCTCTCAGTGATTCTCTCTCAGTGATTCTCTCTCAGTGATTCTCTCTCAGTGATTCTCTTCAGTGATTCTCTCTCAGTGAGTCTCTCCTGTGGTTCTCTCCAGTGATTCTCTCTCAGTGAGTATCTCCTGTGATTCTCTCCAGTGATTCTCTCTCAGTGAGTCTCTCCTGTGGTTCTCTCCAGTGATTCTCTCCTGTGGTTCTCTCTCAGTGATTCTCTCCAGTGATTCTCTCTCAGTGATTCTCTCCAGTGATTCTCTCAGTGATTCTCTCTCAGTGATTCTCTCCAGTGATTCTCTCTCAGTGATTCTCTCCAGTGATCCTCTCAGTGATTCTCTTCAGTGATTCTCTCTCAGTGAGTCTCTCCTGTGGTTCTCTCCAGTGATTCTCTCCTGTGGTTCTCTCCAGTGATTCTCTCCTGTGGTTCTCTCCAATGATTCTCTCCTGTGGTTCTCTCCAGTGATTCTCTCCTGTGGTTCTCTCTCAGTGATTCTCTCCAGTGATTCTCTCTCTCAGTGATTCTCTCCAGTGATTCTCTCAGTGATTCTATTCAGTGATTCTCTCTCAGTGAGTCTCTCCTGTGGTTCTCTCCAGTGATTCTCTCCTGTGGTTCTCTCCAGTGATTCTCTCCTGTGGTTCTCTCCAGTGATTCTCTCCAGTGATTCTCTCCAGTGATTCTCTCAGTGGTTCTCTCCAGTGATTCTCTCCAGTGATTCTCTCAGTGGTTCTCTCCCGTGATTCTCTCCTATGGTTCGCTCCAGTGATTCTCTCTCTGTGGTTCTCTCCTGTGATTCTTTCTCAGTAATTCTCTCCTGTGGTTCGCTCCAGTGATTCTCTCTCAGTGATTTTCTCCAGTGATTCTTTCTCAGTGATTCTCTCCTGTGATTCTCTCCAGTGATTCTTTCTCAGTGATTCTCTCCTGTGGTTCTCTCCAGTGATTCTCTCTCAGTGATTCTCTCCTGTTGTTCGCTCCAGTGATTCTCTCTCTGTGGTTCTTTCCAGTGATTCTTTCTCAGTGATTCTCTCCTGTGGTTCGCTCCAGTGATTCTCTCTCAGTGATTCTCTCCAGTGATTCTCTCTCTGTGGTTCTTTCCAGTGATTCTCTCCCAGTGATCCTCTCCTGTGGTTCTCTCCAGTGATTCTCTCTCAGTGATTCTCTCTCGGTGATTCTCTCTCAGTGATTCTCTCCAGTAATTCTCTCTCAGTGATTCTCTCCAGTGATTCTCTCTCTGTGGTTCTTTCCAGTGATTCTCTCCCAGTGATCCTCTCCTGTGGTTCTCTCCAGTGATTCTCTCTCAGTGATTCTCTCTCAGTGATTCTCTCTCAGTGATTCTCTCTCAGTGATTCTCTCCAGTGATTCTCTCAGTGATTCTCTTCAGTGATTCTCTCTCAGTGAGTCTCTCCTGTGGTTCTCTCCAGTGATTCTCTCTCAGTGAGTATCTCCTGTGATTCTCTCCAGTGATTCTCTCTCAGTGAGTCTCTCCTGTGGTTCTCTCCAGTGATTCTCTCCTGTGGTTCTCTCTCAGTGATTCTCTCCAGTGATTCTCTCTCAGTGATTCTCTCCAGTGATTCTCTCAGTGATTCTCTCTCAGTGATTCTCTCCAGTGATTCTCTCTCAGTGATTCTCTCCAGTGATCCTCTCAGTGATTCTCTTCAGTGATTCTCTCTCAGTGAGTCTCTCCTGTGGTTCTCTCCAGTGATTCTCTCCTGTGGTTCTCTCCAGTGATTCTCTCCTGTGGTTCTCTCCAATGATTCTCTCCTGTGGTTCTCTCCAGTGATTCTCTCCTGTGGTTCTCTCTCAGTGATTCTCTCCAGTGATTCTCTCTCTCAGTGATTCTCTCCAGTGATTCTCTCAGTGATTCTCTTCAGTGATTCTCTCTCAGTGAGTCTCTCCTGTGGTTCTCTCCAGTGATTCTCTCCTGTGGTTCTTTCCAGTGATTCTCTCCTGTGGTTCTCTCCAGTGATTCTCTCCAGTGATTCTCTCCAGTGATTCTCTCAGTGGTTCTCTCCAGTGATTCTCTCCAGTGATTCTCTCAGTGGTTCTCTCCCGTGATTCTCTCCTGTGGTTCTCTCCAGTGATTCTCTCCTGTGGTTCTCTCCAGTGATTCTCTCCAGTGATTCCCTCCAGTGATTCTCTCAGTGATTCTCTCCAGTGATTCTCTCAGTGATTCTCTCCAGTGATTCTCTCCTGTGGTTCTCTCTCAGTGATTCTCTCCAGTGATTCTCTCCAGTGATTCTCTCAGTGATTCTCTCCAGTGATTCTCTCCTGTGGTTCTCTCTCAGTGATTCTCTCCAGTGATTCTCTCCTGTGGTTCTCTCCAGTGGTTCTCTCAGTGATTCTCTCCAGTGATTCTCTCCAGTGATTCTCTCCTGTGGTTCTCTCTCAGTGATTCTCTCCAGTGATTCTGTCTCCAGAACAAAGGAACAGCATGTAGTTTTATAACCCAGCCCTAGCCTGTGGTTGACCAATTGGAATTCCTTGCAATTAAACAAGCCAATGGCCAGATAACAAGTATCCTATTTCAGAAGACATATTCCTCCCATGTCTCTGACCCATTGATCCATAATTCCCTATTTCAGAAAAAACACTATTTCCATTGATCGTTAGTACTCTTTTGACCTCTCGTCCTCTGTCTCTGCGTTGTGTATTTATCTTCCACTTATTGCAGATGGCTACACCACGGATGACATTGAGTTCTACTGGCGAGGGGGAGATGGAGCCGTGTCTGGGGTGGAGAGAATAGAACTGCCTCAGTTCTCCATCGTGGACTACAAACTGGTCTCCAAGAACGTGGTCTTCTCTACAGGTACACAGTGGTGGCCATTTTGATACCTATGTAGCGTATGTGGGAACTCCTTCAAGACTGTTGGAAAAGCATTCCTCATGATTGCTGGTTGAGAGAATGCCAAGAGTGTGCAAAGCTGTCATCAAGGCAAAGGGTGGCTACTAAAAATATATTTTGATTTGGTTACACTTTTTTTGGTTACTACATGATTCCATATGTGTTATTTCATAGTTTTGATGTCTTCACTATTATTCTACAATGTAGAAAATAGTAAAAATAAAGGAAAACCCTGGAATGAATAGGTGTGTCCAAACTTTTGATTGGTACTGTATATCTATGGCTATACAATAGCTTTTCAGGGGTTGATACACAGATATTCTGTATATTACCTTTCTCTGCTTTTTCAGTTCTGATTCCCTCCATGTCAGGTCATTATTTGTAAAAGACAATGTATTCTTAATGGTTTACCTGGTTAAATAAAGCAAATAAAATAAATAGAGTTCTGTCTGTATTCCTCCATGCAGGTTCCTACCCCCGCCTGTCTCTGAGCTTCAAGCTAAAGAGGAACATCGGCTACTTTATCCTCCAGACCTACATGCCCTCGATCCTGATCACCATCCTGTCTTGGGTCTCCTTCTGGATCAACTATGATGCCTCCGCTGCCAGAGTGGCCCTGGGTAAGACTGCCCGGCGATTCCATCATTAAAGTGATCGAGATTTCATCAGTCAATCAACCAATCAATCCATAAATCAAAATAAAACTTATACATTATAACGATGTTTACAAACGTTGTTGTCATAGTGTTTGCATCGTTCTAAATGTCATGTAGAACATGTGTTGTTGTTCATCGGTGACGTATGAAAGAAAGAATAGAAGCATTCATATTCTGCCCTAAACCAGCTACGATTGCAGTTAGATAGATCCTTTGCACCATGATCCTAATGACAATCATATTAGTACTGTGAATGATTTGTGATACAGTAACCTAGATTATTGGCCGATAATGATGTAAAATACTTGATGAGGATAAGGTCCTAATGAGCGCCTCAGTCCATTGAGCTGTGTCTGTTATTGATCCTTTATTGTCCTAATGAGCGCCTCTAATAACACAGATGACTAACGTATCAAACACAGTGGGTGTATTGGTCTTATAACACAGATGATTTAACGTATCAAACACAGTGGGTGTATTGGTCTAATAACACAGATGATTTAACGTATCAAACACAGTGGGTGTATTGGTCTAATAACACAGATGATTTAACGTATCAAACACAGTGGGTGTATTGGTCTAATAACACAGATGATTTAACGTATCAAACACAGTGGGTGTATTGGTCTAATAACACAGATGACTAACGTATCAAACACAGTGGGTGTATTGTTCTAATAACACAGGTGAATCGTGCCGTGACTAATACCAGGGCTGCGTACCAAATTACACCCTATTCCCTATATAGTGCATAACCTTTGACCAGAATCCCCATTGGGCTCTGATTAGAAAAAGTAGTGCACTATGTGGAGAATAGAGTGTCTTTTGGGACACCTCCCAGATGGTTAAAGGGGCTAACACTGGGCTGCTTCTTATAGCTACAGACACGGGGTCTGTAGCTTCCTGAAACATGTGGTTGGTCCCCTGGAAGAGACCCAATGCTCAGATACACATGCACGCACGCAGAGACGCACGCACGTAGGCATGCACGCATAGACGCACGCACGTAGGCATGCATGCACGCAGAGACGCACGCACGTAGGCATGCACGCACAGACGCACGCACGTAGGCATGCACGCAAACACACACACACATATGGGTTCATTAGGTCTGTAGAATGAGGATCTATATGTCTGTATGGGTTCATTAACTCTGTAGAATGAGGATCTATATGTCTGTATGGGTTCATTAACTCTGTAGAATGAGGATCTATATGTCCATTTGGGTTCATTAACTCTGTAGAATGAGGATCTATATGTCTGTATGGGTTCATTAGGTCTGTAGAATGAGGATCTATATGTCCATTTGGGTTCATTAACTCTGTAGAATGAGGATCTATATGTCTGTATGGGTTCATTAACTCTGTAGAATGAGGATCTATATGTCTGTATGCGTTCATTAACTCTGTAGAATGAGGATCTATATGTCCATTTGGGTTCATTAACTCTGTAGAATGAGGATCTATATGTCTGTATGCGTTCATTAACTCTGTAGAATGAGGATCTATATGTCTGTATGGGTTCATTAACTCTGTAGAATGAGGATCTATATGTCTGTATGGGTTCATTAACTCTGTAGAATGAGGATCTATATGTCTGTATGGGTTCATTAACTCTGTAGAATGAGGATCTATATGTCTGTATGGGTTCGCTAACTCTGTAGAATGAGGATCTATATGTTTGTATGGGTTCGCTAACTCTGTAGAATGAGGATCTATATGTCTGTATGGGTTCATTAACTCTGTAGAATGAGGATCTATATGTCTGTATGGGTTCATTAACTCTGTAGAATGAGGATCTATATGTCTGTATGGGTTCATTAACTCTGTAGAATGAGGATCTATATGTCTGTATGGGTTCATTAACTCTGTAGAATGAGGATCTATATGTCTGTATGGGTTCATTAACTCTGTAGAATGAGGATCTATATGTCCATTTGGGTTCATTAGGTCTGTAAAGGTGCCAAACTACTACGCTACTATGCACTTGTTTACTACTCATGTCACAGTTGGCTGGTTCCCGACCCTGTACCAGGAGGACACAGGGTTATTCTTCACACACTGAGACACACCTCACACACACCTGACACACACCTGAGACACACCTGACACACACCTGAGACACACCTGACCCACACCTGAGACACACCTGAGACACACCTGAAACACACCTGACACACACCTGAAACACACCTGAGACACACCTGAAACACACCTGAGACACACCTGAGACACACCTGAGACACACCTGATACACACCTGAAATACACCTGACACACACCTGAGACACACCTGACAAACACCTGAGACACACCTGAGACACACCTGAAACACACCTGAGACACACCTGAGACACACCTGAAACACACCTGAGACACACCTGATACACACCTGAAATACACCTGACACACACCTGAGACACGCCTGACACACAACTGACACACACCTGAGACACACCTGAGACACACCTGACACACACTTAACACACACCTGACACACACCTGACACACACTTGACACACACCTGACATACACCTGACACACACTTGACACACACCTGACACACACCTGACACACACCTGAGACACACCTGAGGCACACCTGACACACACCTGAGACAGACCTGACACACACCTGAGACACACCTGAGACACACACCTGAGACACAACTGACACACACCTGAGACACACCTGACACACACCTGACACACACCTGAGACACACCTGAGACACACCTGACACACACCTGACACACATCTGAGACACACCTGAGACACACAACTGAGACACACCTGACACACACCTGAGACACACCTGAGACACACACCTGACACATAATAATATATCCATTATTTTGGTGAATGCAGTGATTGTAAAGGTAAAATGTGATCTCCAGGTATCACTACGGTGTTGACCATGACCACCATCAACACCCATCTGAGAGAGACTCTTCCTAAGATCCCCTACGTCAAGGCCATAGACATGTACCTGATGGGCTGCTTCGTGTTCGTCTTCCTGGCCCTGCTGGAGTACGCCTTTGTCAACTACATCTTTTTTGGACGGGGGCCCCAGAGGCAGAAGAGGGCCGCCGAGAAACTAGCCGTCGTCAACAATGAGAAACTCCGACCCGACCCCAATAAGGTTGGTGTCTCCGGACAGAAAGGGAGGAGGTTCAGATTGTTCTAGGGAGGTTGTGTTTTTGGTGTAATGTGGTGTTGGATGCAGTTGGAGAACACAGGTTATTCTTCCTCTCAAGGTCAATGTGATGCTTCTGTGATCAACTGTTGACTTGATGTCCTTTACCAGGGTTCTACTACACCTCCATGTCCCATTGGTGTAGCCATGTGTATCTATCAACCACAGTTCAATGAAAATACATCTTTATTAGTTAGACCAGGATCTGACAACATCTGACAGCAAGCTGCGATTTCTCCATGGTAACAGTGCTGATTTTGTATGCTTGCAGTGGATGGTGGGAAATGTAGTTCAGAGAGATGATGCTCTGTATGCCAGAATGAAACAGAGGGAAATTGACGCGTATGACACGATGTGGGATCCCATCTTTGTGGACGATGCCGCATTAGGACTAGGCGAGCAAAGAAATAAGGTACTGGAAGGTTTTGAAAGTCAAAACTTTAACAAATGTCATCAATCTGAATCAACTCCCCCCGATCAGAGGAAAATACTGTAGTATTTTTGTGCATTTCTTTAATTTTATTCTATAGATTTTTAAAGGCAACTTTAATCATCACTTCCCACCATTGTGTTTTTTTCCCTTCTCTTGATTTGCTCTTCATGCATTTTCCTGACAAACACGTCATAGTAATTGTTAAGTAAATTACAGCGTTTGGGACGCAGCCTACGTCTCATTCAAAATATTATACACCTTAAATTGATGGGAAACCTAAAAAAAAAAATGAAGGGACAGGAAATGCTGGTTGTAATTGCAAGCTACTCCAAAGTTAATATTGGTGTGACAGAAAAAATGTATATCTGAGGTAAATTGATAACACTCCCAAATAACAAGTGAAGTAATTGAAAGGAAATGAGATGGTTAGTGACATATTATCACTCAGCCTAACAGAGAAGAAAAAGAGATTTCCCATTCTGAGTTTTGTCCAACTGAGTGGCCTTGGAACAGAGTACAAACTACAGATATCATTGAGAATTAGTTTTTTCAACTAATAAGTTTGAAAATCTTTTTTTTAGTTAGAGATGTTTTGTTTTGCTTCTGAAGTCAGGCTATGGATGAAGAAACTTCTGATCCGATCCACTTCCTCAGTCCTCACAACGTCTCTCCTAACCTAAACCTACCTTTGACCCCTGAAATATCAACCTTAACCTCTCCTTCATCTTTGCAATATTTCCTTATTACTATTTCTCTCAACCTTTTATCCTCTCACATTTCTTCCTTTTGTTTACGTTGTGTTTGTTTACTTGGTTTGTCTTGTTCTGACTAGACAGAATGTTAACCACATGCTGGCTGAAATTCTGACATGACAATGAAGCTGATTTCTCCATGAGAAACTGTTGATTTGTATGTATATACATACATACAGTACCAGTCAAAAGTTTGGACACGCCTACTCATTCAAGAGTTTTTCTAATTTCTTTTACTATTTTCTACACTGTAGAATAATAATGAAGACATCAAAACAATGAAATAACTGTGGTGGCATATTTCTGCTTTACCAAATCAGGAGAGTTACAAACTTCACACACCAGTCAGAGTTATACTTAAACTACATCTTTAATAATAAGAGCTTTGCAATAGCCTTTGACTTTCAATGATGCGCCATCTCTAATGAACCATTGAAAGTGTCAACAGAAAACTACAAAGATCTTTTATGGGCAAGATACACCCCTCTCAACTTACATAACGAACCACAGATCTTAGGAACAGTTCAGAAAGGGACTTTATAATTGAGAAAGGAGTATCCCTTAACCAGATAACATTCGGTATAAATTATCGTTCAGTTTGGTCCCTAAAACGAGGTTCTAATCTCGTTCCTGGTACTTCATAGTACAAAAACACCAACTCATTCAATGGCATATATCAATTGTCAACTCTAGATACTCCCATGTCAAGTAAACCCCCTCTTGACCCCACTCTTGGACAAGCTCACTGAGGGGAGTGAGCCTCTAGGTCATACACTATCCCAGGATAAGTGTAAGATGAGAGAGGACCTACAATGTTTCCAGACACTGCCATACACCTCCCCCCAATGGAAAAGGAGGGAGTGACTGGCGCATAGACATTGTGTAGACAAGTAATTAGTTCCCCATTAATCACGCCATCCCTTCACATGGTTTAAGAATAGGTAAAGACACATTCACATATGAAGACAATGTTCCGTTCTGTCCTCTTCCCTTTCTGATATTCTGCATAGCACCAGGGACATGTGAAAGACAAGCCTGACCTCTCCCTTCTCTGGGCCCCAAGTGACTGAGCCCTAGCTGAGGGAAAAGTGCAACTGCCAACACTAGAGTCCAAAGGGATACATTCTAATGACAAGTATCTCACATAAGCATATTATGCAACTAAAACATCTTAATGATCTATGTTACCCAACTAATTCTGATTCATCCGCCACATAACACATATGGAATCATGTAGTAACCAACAATTCTTCAAAGTAGCCACCCCTTTACCTTGATGACAGCTTAGCACACTCTTGACATTCTCTCAACCAGCTTCACCTGGAATGCTTTTCCAACTGTCTTGAAGGAGTTCCCACATATGCTGAGCACTTGTTGGCTGCTTTTCCTTCACTCTGTGGTCCAACTCATCCCAAACCATCTCAATTGCGTTGAGGTTAGGTGATTGTGGAGGATAGGTAATCTGATGCAGCACTCCATCACTCTTCTTCTTGGTCAAATAGCCCTTACACAGCCTGGAGGTGTGTTTTGTCATTGTCCTGTTGAAAAACAAATTGTAGTCCCACTAATCGCAAACTAGATGCGATGGTGTATTCCTGCAGAATGCTGTGGTAGCCATGCTGGTAAGGTGTGTCTTGAATTCTAAATAAATCACAGACAGTGTCACCAGCAAAGCACCCCGACACCATGACACCTCCTCCTCCATGCTTCACGGTGAGAATCACACATGCGGAGATCATCCGTTCACCTACTCTGCATCTCACAAAGGATCTCTCATCAGACCAAAGGACAGATTCCCACCGGTTTAATGTCCATTGCTCGTGTTTCTTTGCAGCAATTTGACCATGAAGGCCTGATTCACACAGTCGCCTCTGAACAGTTGAGGTTGAGATTTGTCTGTTACTTGAACTCTGTGAAGCATTTATTTGGGCTGACATTTCTGAGGCTGGTAACTCTAATGAACTTATCCTCTGCAGCAGAGGTAACTCTGGGTCTTCCTTTCCTGTGGCGGTCCTCATGAGAGACAGTTTCATTATAGCGCTTGATGGTTTTAGCGACTGCACTTGAAGAAACTTTTCCGGATTGACTGACCTTCATGTCTTAAAGTAATGATGGACTATAATTTCTCTTTGCTTATTTAAGCTGTTCTTGCCATAATGTGGACTTGGTATTTTACCAAATAGGGCTATCTTCTATATACCACCCCTACCTTGTCACAACACAACTGATTGGCTCAAACGCATTAAGAAGGAAAGATATTCCACAAATTAACTTTTAACAAGGCACACCTGTTAATTGAAATGCATTCCAGGTGACTACCTCATGAAGCTGGTTGAGAGAATGCAAAGAGTGTGCAAAGCTGTCATCAAGGCAAAGGGTGGCTACTTTGAAGAATCTCAAATATAAAATATATTTTGATTTGTTTAACACTTTTTTGGTTACTACTTGATTCCATATGTGTTATTTCATAGTTTTGATGTCTTCACTATTATTCTACAATGTAGAAAATAGTAAAAATAAAGAAAAACTCTTGAACGAGTAGGTGTGTCCAAACTTTTGACTGTTACTGTGTGTATATATATACATATATTTATATATATTTATTGTATCTTCACAGGATTGTCAACATATACTTATGTGTAATGACTAGCTATTGATTTATATAAATAGAATCTATAATTTAATATGACATTTTATGGTAAATACACTATGCTCTACATTGCTACTGTAAATCAAATGTGTCCCATTAGTACAACCACAGAACAATACTGTACGTGATGAACCCCTCAATTAATAACTAAGAGAAAAACATATTCTTATTAAAACACACACACATAGTGCCTTTTAATTAACCATAAAGATAGACACCTTTAAGTATTTTAAGTGATCATAGATTATTTAAGAATAAGATGACCTATGAACCATGCCTCATTTTATCTATCCGTAAATATAGACATCTTTCAAATATTTTAAGTAAGGATAGATTATGATGACGTATGAAGATGACGTATAGATTACGTATGAACATCCTCTCACGGCCCCTCCTCTTCCTCCCCCCTCCTCCTATCACAGATGACCACCTCCCTGACTGATGACAACATCCTGTTTGGTTCCCTGGAGATGAAGAATGAGATGGGGGGTGTTCCTCCTGAGCTGTCCAGGTCCCTGGGCCCTGGGGGTCTGGGTGACCCGCGCAACACCATGCTGGCCTACGACAGCTCCACGCTGCAGTACCGCAGGGCCGCCTTGGCCCGCCAGAACTACGGCGGCGGACCCCACAGCGCCCTGGAGCGCCACGCCACCCAGAAGAAGTCCCGCCTACGGAGACGGGCCTCGCAGCTCAAGGTCAACATCCCTGACCTGGCTGATGTGAACTCTATCGACAAGTGGTCCAGGATGATCTTCCCTACCGTGTTCTCCTTCTTTAACGTGATCTACTGGCTGTACTACGCTCACTAAGGAGAGATGGATGGAGGAATATCATGGATGAGAGAGAGAGAGAGAGAGAGAGAGAGAGAGAGAGAGAGAGAGAGAGAGAGAGAGAGAGAGAGAGAGAGAGAGAGAAAGCACCTATTATTTTGTTGATTCATTTTAAAGAAATGTGAGAAAAATGGTTTTGAAAGGAAGGAGCTCTACACCGAACACTTCTTCTACAGTCAGCTTCTATCTGCCGTGACTCTTTTATGATCTGGGAATAACCTCTAACGACTGACTGACACTTCAACAGAGGAGAGGAGAGATTTTAAAAAGACAAGACAGACAGACATGGTGCCTGTTCCTGAAGAAATTTCAATATATCACTCTAATATTTGTCATTCGTAGCTTAACTCTCTGTGGAGCAAATATTTATGCTTGTGTTTGCATATACTTTAAGGATTTGTTTAGTTTTAGTCTATGTATTTCGTTCATAGCCGAGCTATCTGCATCCAGGAAAGCTTTTCTCGAGGGTTTTAAAGGGGTTCATCCTTGATTAAACTATTTTCCTGTAGTTATTGTAATACAAAAACATTCTTTAAAAAGCATGCTTCTATTTCATTTCTGCTGCATCTCCATCTTTATCAATGGAGCACAAAGCATTTGAGTTTTTAACTAGTTGAGGTTTTTTTCTTCTGTGTAGCAAAGAGTGTCTGCAGAACTCTTTGCACCCCCATACTGTAGCTTAGGCTGAGCTTGGGGTTCAATTGGGGACCAACAACAATGGGCTACTGTAAGAAGATAGTACCGCAGATGGTCAATAGGGGGCACTCTTCTCTATGGACATTCCAATGGGTCTTCAGTGTTGCCGTTTCTGTCCTGCCAATTTGTGGGTTCATGACCTTTAACCTAGAGATCATGACCCGTCATCCATTCTGGCCATTGAAGTTCCCGTGAAGGTTTCATATGTAAAATTATGGTACAACCGTGGATCTTGAAGCTCTAACCTGCCAAGTGTTTTTTGATCTGACTCTTGTTGTACTGACAGAATCTAGTAGTCCATCATATCCAACTGGCCTGGTTTAAAGAGAGAGACAGTACTGTATAACCCTTTGCCTCTGCATTGCCAGTGTGGGCGGCATCAAGGGGAGAGAATGGCTTTGTTTATTTATTACCCAGGGGGGGGCGCTTATGTACATTGCTGATGGACATCAAGAGAGCTAAGCCCATCTTTCATTGCAATGAAAGTTGCTGCATAAATCTAGTAATCCACAATCATATCAATAGAGTTTATTGGTTCTACAACTTTGACACGTTCCATTGTGATTAGGTTTTATGTTTTGATGAATTGTAGATATAACGTTTTAAAAATCATGTTATAAAGGACATGGTCCATTTTTATAAACTAAATATTCATGAAAAGCCAGATGTATAAATATTATGAATGAATTATATATTTAAATGGGTCTGTTGTTGTTTTTTGCATTCTAACTAACAGGTAAAATGTACCGTGGCCAGATTATAAAAAGAAAAAATCTTAAATTCATTGAAGGAAAAAATATATATATACTTTTTTCTGACACTGTACTTTGTACTTGGAGTTTTTTCTTTGTTTATATTTCTTATTTTTTTCCCATTTCTTTCTACTTTTAAAAGCAGCTACTTGGCAGCGATGAAACTGAAGCTCTACCAACTACCAGACACTAATAAACCATTAGTCTTTTTATGCATGGTTCAAAACCATTTTTTTCTCTCCAGAAATGACTGTGACAGGAATCAACCCGAGGTGAATCAACCACGTCACCACCACGCATCAGGCATATTTTCTACGAAGTTCCTGTAAATTCCAATTGTAATATTTCATAATAATGACTAATGTAAATAACTTGTGTATTGATTGTCAGCCATTATGAAGATGTACCTAAATTCAATTAAAACTCAATTCAGCCTATATATTAGTTCATTTACCGAATGCATGATAACACTGGGAGAGACTGTATGTATATAGAGGCTCTGGGAGGGAACAGGCAAACAAGCAAATGAGGGCACCCACCACCACTCACTGCATTATTCCACACCCACCACCACTCACTGCATTCTTCCACACCCACCACCACTCACTGCATTCTTCCACACCCACCACCACTCACTGCATTCTTCCACACCCACCACCACTCACTGCATTATTCCACACCCACCACCACTCACTGCATTCTTCCACACCCACCACCACTCACTGCATTCTTCCACACCCACCACCACTTGAACTGGATCCATCCATTCCTTCTCCTCCCTACTTCTGATATGACAACTACTGTTGCGAAGCGGCTGCATTTAAATACTTAATGTTGAACAGCGCTGAATAGTTAATGTTTTAAAAAGTGAATGTGGTTATTATTATGACTAATGATCACCATGCCCCTTTACGCTGCTGGGATAAATAGGAGGATGAGGGTGTTTAACTTGTTCAATCAAAGGCCTATTCAGTCAATCCCAGGCCTATTCCGTCAATCCCAGACCTATTCAGTCAATCCCAGGCCTATTCCGTCAATCCCAGACCTATTCAGTCAATCCCAGGCCTATTCAGTCAATCCCAGTCCTATTCAGTCAATCCCAGGCCTATTCAGTCAATCCCAGACCTATTCAGTCAATCCCAGGCCTATTCCGTCAATCCCAGACCTATTCAGTCAATCCCAGGCCTATTCCGTCAATCCCAGACCTATTCAGTCAATCCCAGACCTATTAATTTAGGGAGAATTCCGACCCGAGTTAAGCACGCGTAAAAGGAACGCAATTCCCTTTTCATGCACTTTTCTTTCTATGCGTATTCTGACCTTGAATTTATTCACCAACTTTACGAGCGATTAAACAATGAATACGGTCCAGAAACCGGTTGGTTCCAAGTGGAACAGCTTCTACTTTGTTTTCCTGATAGAAATAACACCATTCTCCATGACTGTCATTTACACATCGATAAGAGTTATTGATAAGAGCCATTGATAAGAGCCATTGATAAGAGCTATTCATAATAGTTATTGATAATAGCTATTCATAAGTTATTGATAAGAGCTATTGATAAGAGTTATTGATAAGAGTTATTGATAAGAGCCATTGATAAGAGTTATTGATAAGAGCTATTGATAAGAGTTATTGATAATAGCTATTCATAAGAGTTATTGATAAGAGCCATTGATAAGAACCATTGATAAGAGTTATTGACAAGAGTTATTGATAAGAGCTATTGATAAGAGCTATTGATAAGAGTTATTGATAAGAGCCATTGATAAGAGCCATTGATAAGAGCTATTGATAAGAGCTATTGATAAGAGCTATTCATAAGAGTTATTGATAAGAGCTATTCATAAGAGTTATTGATAAGAGCTATTGATAAGAGCTATTGATAAGAGTTATTGATAAGAGCTATTGATAAGAGTTATTGATAAGAGCTAGGTAAATGAGTAATCTGTTGGGATAAGGGGATTGTAAATATAATTGTTTTAGATCCATTTGACCTTGTCTCGCTGGAGACAAACATGGAACCGGTCATACGGCAGCAAACTGAAGCATTTCAACATTTCACCTTTTCCACAGTGAAGTTTATGAAATGCTGGCCTTATAACTTGCAGGGATGAAATGTGGAGAGCCAAGCTGTGGGCTTCTGTAGCCATGCACAAATGACAGTACAGCGCCAAGCTGTGTGCTTCTGTAGCCATGCACAAATGACAGTACATCGCCAAGCTGTGGGCTTCTGTAGCCATGCACAAATGACAGTACAGCGCCAAGCTGTGGGCTTCTGTAGCCATGCACAAATGACAGTACAGCTCCAAGCTGTGGGCTTCTGTAGCCATGCACAAATGACAGTACATCGCCAAGCTGTGGGCTTCTGTAGCCATGCACAAATGACAGTACAGCGCCAAGCTGTGGGCTTCTGTAGCCATGCACAAATGACAGTACAGCGCCAAGCTGTGTGCTTCTGTAGCCATGTACCACTGACAGTACAGCCCCAAGCTGTGGGCTTCTGTAGCCATGCACAAATGACAGTACATCGCCAAGCTGTGTGCTTCTGTAGCCATGTACCACTGACAGTACAGCTCCAAGCATACTAAGTTGATTTATGATTTCTAGAATGTTTTAATTATATGCCCGGACTTTTCACTGTATTCATCTTTTTTTTATCATGTTAAATATTAGCCACTATCAGTAGCCACCGTCAGTTATACCCACATACATTTATAACTGTCTCTTTAGTGTTAGTTTCCTTCCATTTACAAATGTCTCTTCAGTGTTAGTTTCCTCACATTTATAACTGTCCCTTTAGTGTTAGTTTCCTCACATTTATAACTGTCTCTTTAGTGTTAGTTTCCTCACATTTATAACTGTCCCTTTAGTGTTAGTTTCCTTACATTTATAACTGTCTCTTTAGTGTTAGTTTCCTTCCATTTATAACTGTCACTTTAGTGTTAGTTTCCTTCCATTTATAACTGTCTCTTTAGTGTTAGTTTCCTCACATTTATAACTGTCACTTTAGTGTTAGTTTCCTCACATTTATAACTGTCTCTTTAGTGTTAGTTTCCTCACATTTATAACTTTAGTGTTAGTTTCCTCACATTTATAACTGTCTCTTTAGTGTTAGTTTCCTTCCATTTATAACTGTCACTTTAGTGTTAGTTTCCTTCCATTTATAACTGTCTCTTTAGTGTTAGTTTCCTCACATTTATAACTGTCTCTTTAGTGTTAGTTTCCTCACATTTATAACTGTCTCTTTAGTGTTAGTTTCCTTCCAGTTATAACTGTCTCTTTAGTGTTAGTTTCCTCACATTTATAACTGTCACTTTAGTGTTAGTTTCCTTCCAGTTATAACTGTCACTTTCGTGTTAGTTTCCTCACATTTATAACTGTCTCTTTAGTGTTAGTTTCCTCACATTTATAACTGTCACTTTAGTGTTAGTTTCCTTCCATTTATAACTGTCACTTTAGTGTTAGTTTCCTTCCATTTATAACTGTCTCTTTAGTGTTAGTTTCCTCACATTTATAACTGTCTCTTTAGTGTTAGTTTCCTTCCATTTATAACTGTCACTTTAGTGTTAGTTTCCTTCCATTTATAACTGTCTCTTTAGTGTTAGTTTCCTCACATTTATAACTGTCACTTTAGTGTTAGTTTCCTTCCATTTATAACTGTCTCTTTAGTGTTAGTTTCCTTCCATTTATAACTGTCACTTTAGTCTTAGTTTCCTCACATTTATAACTGTCTCTTTAGTGTTAGTTTCCTTCCATTTATAACTGTCACTTTAGTGTTAGTTTCCTTCCATTTATAACTGTCTCTTGTGTGTTAGTTTCCTCACATTTATAACTGTCTCTTTAGTGTTAGTTTCCTCACATTTATAACTGTCACTTTAGTGTTAGTTTCCTTCCATTTATAACTGTCACTTTAGTGTTAGTTTCCTCACATTTATAACTGTCTCTTTAGTGTTAGTTTCCTTCCATTTATAACTGTCACTTTAGTGTTAGTTTCCTTCCATTTATAACTGTCTCTTGTGTGTTAGTTTCCTCACATTTATAACTGTCTCTTTAGTGTTTCCTCACATTTATAACTGTCTCTTTAGTGTTAGTTTCCTCACATTTATAACTGTCTCTTTAGTGTTAGTTTCCTCACATTTATAACTGTCCCTTTAGTGTTAGTTTCCTCACATTTATAACTGTCTCTTTAGTGTTAGTTTCCTCACATTTATAACTTTCTCTTCAGTGTTAGTTTCCTCACATTTATAACTGTCACTTTAGTGTTAGTTTCCTCACATTTATAACTGTCTCTTTAGTGTTAGTTTCCTCACATTTATAACTTTCTCTTCAGTGTTAGTTTCCTCACATTTATAACTGTCACTTTAGTGTTAGTTTCCTTCCAGTTATAACTGTCACTTTCGTGTTAGTTTCCTCACATTTATAACTGTCTCTTTAGTGTTAGTTTCCTCACATTTATAACTGTCACTTTAGTGTTAGTTTCCTCACATTTATAACTGTCTCTTTAGTGTTAGTTTCCTCACATTTATAACTGTCTCTTTAGTGTTAGTTTCCTCACATTTATAACTGTCTCTTTAGTGTTAGTTTCCTCACATTTATAACTGTCACTTTAGTGTTAGTTTCCTTCCATTTATAACTGTCACTTTCGTGTTAGTTTCCTCACATTTATAACTGTCTCTTTAGTGTTAGTTTCCTCACATTTATAACTGTCTCTTTAGTGTTAGTTTCCTTCCATTTATAACTGTCTATTTAGTGTTAGTTTCCTCACATTTATAACTGTCTATTTAGTGTTAGTTTCCTCACATTTATAACTGTCTCTTTAGTGTTAGTTTCCTCACATTTATAACTGTCTCTTTAGTGTTAGTTTCCTTCCATTTTGTATCATTCCATTACATTGTTAGTTGACCTTTCTTTCCTCTGTCACGTTGCTGTGGTTGTTCCTGAGGATCTCTAGCTATAGTGGGTCATATCAGGCTAACGCATTACAAGTTGGGCAATAATGTGGGACATGTGGCCTATATGAATCATTATGTAACGCAGACCATATGTAGCTGTTTAAACCTGGAGCCTTGTGCACGGTTCCCGATGACTGGACCGTCGTCACCAGTTCCGTGATTAGTGAGGATTATTAGGGTAGTTTTATAGGAATACTGGTCAACCCCCGTTCTCACCTTCCAATATTTTATGTATTGAACTAATGAATTTGGCTACTTTCAGGACGAATCAAACCACTGTTTTTTTTAATACTTTCCTAACCCTAAATAATATACGATCAACCAATTGTTGCTGAAAAGGAGACTAATATTTGTGTTTTTAGGCATACATTGCTTTCTTTCATTGGTCCCTGATATTGTGACCCGTTCTCTCCATGTATTCTAGTGAGTCTGTCGAGAAAATTCTAATGAAAGGGATGGCTTTAGAGGAATGTACTGAAAACCCTATTGAACGTAAACTCCACAAAGAATATCTGTTGGCCAGCAAGTGGGAGGATTTTTAGTGGTTGAATTACATTATAAGCGAGCAAAGGAACCAGGCCTGCAAAGCCCGTTACACACCTGCATAAGGTAAGTCTGAATACCAACTACTAAGAAGTGCGTAGGAAAGGCGTAAATGTCCTAAGTCTGAATCGGGCCCTCAGGAAAGGAGATGGGAGCAGGTCCCCTCCCCCTTCTTTTACATGTCTGCATATTTGAACATGATAGAGAATTGTTTTCCCTAAAGCAGTCCACGTACTGTAGCAGTAAAGGTGTAGGAAATGTGTGCTCTTCAGCGGGGTAAAACACAAACCAAGGGATTTGACTTATTTATGTATAGAGCTATATGGTGAACCAGGCTCCACAGATCAAGTGGATATTTTGACCAAACAGGAAAAGAAGAAATGAAACAGTATAGCTAACAGCCCAGTCCCAGAACAGCGGAGTCTGTCTGTCTGTAGCCAACAGCCCAGTCCAGGAGTAGCGGGGTCTGTCTGTCTGTAGCTAACAGCCCAGTCCCAGAGCAGTGGAGTCTGTCTGTCTGTAGCCAACAGCCCAGTCCAGGAGTAGCGGGGTCTGTCTGTCTGTAGCTAACAGCCCAGTCCCAGAGCAGTGGAGTCTGTCTGTCTGTAGCCAACAGCCCAGTCCAAGAGTAGCGGAGTCTGTGGTTGAATGTGTGTGTCCTGTCTGTCTGTGTGCTATGCTATTATAGGCCTTTAAATGGGCCTCCACTCAGCCTCCTCCACTTCCTCAACATGTAGACCAGGACAACTTCTAATTGGATGTCAAGGGCAGTCGCCAAGGAGACGTCTCTGTCTTGGCCAGTGAGAGGGATGGTGGTGAGGAGACGAGAGCTGAGCTCACAACTACTACCAACTGGACTGCTGGAGTCACACTTAGAGAGGCTGGAGGAGAGTGTGTGTGTGTGTGTGTGTGTGTGTGTGTGTGTGTGTGTGTGTGTGTGTGTGTGTGTGTGTGTGTGTGTGTGTGTGTGTGTGTGTGTGTGTGTGTGTGTGTGTGTGTGTGTGTGTGTGTGTGTGTGTGTGTGTGTGTGTGTGTGTGTGTGTGTGTGTCTGTCTCCAACCTAGCAGGTGTTTCTGGGAAGAACGTAGAGCGACTCTTCTTTCAGTAAAAAATGATCTAAAAAGGAAAAAGCTCTCACCACTGATCTGAAGTGACGTCCTCCTGTTCCAGGTTTCCCCATGCATAGATCCACTTTACCACCGTAACCCAGTGTTCCCGACCATGGCCAGACAAGAGAAAACAGAGGGGTTGAACGCTTCGTTATTGCGCTCTAGCAGACAGATGTTTTTGTGCTAATTTGGGCCTTATTTTAGAGCACATCCGAAATGGAACCCTATTCCCTAAATAGTGCCCTTCTTCTGACCGGAGCCCCTATGGACTGGTCAAAAGGAGTGCACTATATAGGGAATAGGGTGCCATTTGTGCATTAGCGTAGAGATGCAAGAGAGGGGAAAAAGGCAGATGCTTTCTGCTTTTGTAGGACCTCCATGTCACTGGGAGAAATGAAGGATTCACAGACCTTGGTCCTTCATGTGTGTGTATGTGTGTGTGTCAGCCAGGGAGTCTGTCCACAGCTTTGTCCTTAATGTGTGTGTCCGTCCATGTGTGTATGTGTGCCAGCCAGGGAGTCTGTCCACAGCTTTGTCCTTAATGTGTGTGTCCGTCCACGTGTGTATGTGTGTCAGCCAGGGAGTCTGTACACAGCTGCTCCACGTTTCCACTGTGTTGTTCAGTGAGACTGCTAGCCAAGCCTGGACTGGGTGCATGGAACAGTGGAAGAGAGGGTAATTCTGTCTCACACACACACACACACACACACACACACACACACACACACACACACACACACACACACACACACACACACACACACACACACACACACACACACACACACACACACACACACACACACAAACACACTCAGTCACACACACACACACACACACACACACACACACACACACACACACACACACACACACACACACACACACACACACACACACACACACACACACACACGTCATTCCACACCGCACCACTCCTCTGCTACACTCCTCTGCTGTAAACGTGTTGATTTTTCCACAACAAAATGCCAATGAATTACATGTGTGTGTGTGTGTGTGTGTGTGTGTGTGACTGAGTGTGTCTGACTGTGTGTGTCTGGCTGTGTGTGTCTGGCTGTGTGTGTCTAAATCAGGACTGTGAGGACAGGTTTAGCAGCCTGTACTGGAAAACACAGCATATGTCACCGTGAGGGAGGGAAAGGCTTCCTACATGCAAACCATCTGTCCTGGGACAGCCAAGGCAAAACACCACTCTGTTTGATCCTTTGGCAAGTATACAACGGCCTGCTACAAACATAAATAAAGTAGTAGGAATGTAGGAATGTACATTATTGAAGTACTGTATATACATTCTGCTCCATACTAAAGTACTGTATATACATTCTACTCAATACTAAAGTACTGTATATACATTCTGCTCCATACTAAAGTACTGTATATACATTCTGCTCCATACTAAAGTACTGTATATACATTCTACTCCATACTAAAGTACTGTATATAAGTTCTGCTCCAAACTAAAGTACTGTATATACATTCTACTCCATACTAAAGTACTGTATATACATTCTGCTCCATACTAAAGTACTGTATATACATTCTGCTCCATACTAAAGTACTGTATATACATTCTGCTCCATACTAAAGTACTGTATATAAATTCTGCTCCAAACTAAAGTACTGTATATACATTCTGCTCCATACTAAAGTACTGTATATACATTCTACTCCATACTAAAGTACTGTATATACATTCTGCACCATACTAAAGTACTGTATATACATTCTGCTCCAAACTAAAGTACTGTATATACATTCTGCTCCATACTAAAGTACTGTATATACATTCTGCTCCATACTAAAGTACTGTATATACATGCTGCTCCATACTAAAGTACTGTATATACATTCTGCTCCATACTAAAGTACTGTATATACATTCTGCTCCATACTAAAGTACTGTATATACATGCTGCTCCATACTAAAGTACTGTATATACATTCTGCTCCATACTAAAGTACTGTATATACGTTCTGCTCCATACTAAAGTACTGTATATACATTCTGCTCCATACTAAAGTACTGTATATACGTTCTGCTCCATACTAAAGTACTGTATATACATTCTGCTCCATACTAAAGTACTGTATGTACATTCTATTCAATACTAAAGTTCTGTATGTACATTCTACTCAATACTAAAGTATACACACTGAATTGTACCTTAGAACAGAAGCCCTCACACATCCTACACATCAGGTTTCTGTTTAAACAACTGCAGTTTGACTTCTAGCCAACACTGCACACTTTTCACACTATTTTGTTATATTACAGCCTTATTGTAAAATGGAATAATACAATACCCCATAATGACTAAGCGAAAACAGGTTTTTATACATTTTTGCAAATGTATAAAAAATGTAAAACAGAAATACCTTATTTACATAAGTATTCATACCCTTTGCTATGAGACTCGAAATTCAGGTACATCCTGTTTCCATTGATCATCATTGAGATGTTTCTACAACTTAATTGGAGTGCCACCTGTGGTAAATTCAATTGATTGGACATGATTTGGAAAGGAACACACCTGTCTATATAAGGTCCCACAGTTGACCGTGCATGTCAGAGCAAAAACCAAGCCATGAAGTCGAAGTAATTGTCCGTAGAGCTCCGAAACAGGATTGTGTCGAGGCACAGATCTGGGGAAGCGTACCAAGCGTACCAGCATTGAAGGTCCCCAAGAACACAGTGGCCTTCATCATTCTTAAATGGAAGAAGTTTGGAACCACAAGACTCTTCCTAGAGCTGGCCTCCTGTCCTAACTGAGCAATCGGGGGAGAAGGGCCTTGGTCAGGGAGGTGACCGAGAACCTGATGGTCAATCTGAAAGAGCTCCAGAGTTCCTCTATGGTGATGGGAGAACCTTCCAGGAGGACAACCATCTCTGCAGTAAAGTACTGTATAAAAGGCACATGACAGCCAGCTTGGAGTTTGCCAAAAGGCACCTAAAGTACTCAGACCATGAGAAACAAGATTCTCTAGAATGATGAAATCAAAATTGAACTCTTTGGCCTGAATGTCAATGTCCAGAGCCCGGACTTGAACCCGATCGAACATCTCTGGAGAGACCTGAAATTAGCTGTGCAGCGACGCTCCCCATCCAACCTGACAGAGTTTGAGAGGATCTGCAGAGAAGAATGGGAGAAACTCCCCAAATACAGATGTGCCAAGCTTGTAGCATCGTACCCAAGGAGACTCGAGGCTGTAATCGTTGCCAAAGTTGCTTCAACATAGTACTGAGTAAAGGGTCTGAATACTTACGTAAATGTTTTTTTTTTTTTTTGCTAACATTCTAAAAACCTATTTTCTTTGTCATTATGGGGTATTGTGTGTAGATTGATGAGAGAAAAAAACACAAGTTTAATCCATTTCTGAATAAGGCTGTAACGTAATAAAATCTGGAAAAAGTCAAGGGGTCTGAATACTTTGCAAATACACTCGATACTCAGGCGTGCCTTGAGGATCCCATGTTGTTGAATGAATTCTCTTCTTGATCCGCTGTAGTGATTCTTTAGCGTGCAAAAGGGGGGGGGTCTTAGGCTAAGAACCAACCTAGTGTCGTATGTAGTGCAGTTAAGTACTAATGGAGTAATGTCCAAAAGTATATCATATCTCACGCTTTTCAAGCTGGACTGTTGTTTCAAAAGCAGGATGCATAAGACCCCACCTCATGGTCCAGAGAAGTGCGCTATAAAGAGAATAACGTTCTCTCTTCCTCTCTGTGCCCATTGACTCATCGCTCTACTCAATTGTGTTAATGTTTTTAAGATTTCAATCTGGGTGAAATTAGAGCGTGACTCTACTGGATTTGAGTTTATCAGTCGAACCAGATGGATTCCTTATAATAGATGATGTTACCCATCTTTGCAATCCGGCGTTGCTGAACAGAACAATATTCAATCCATATTACCTGGGTCATTGGGGGCAAACACACATACATAAACACACATGGTCCGTTAGTACAGACTCTGAATCTAAACAGCTGTTAATTTAGTCACACATGGTCCGTTAGTACATACGGATTCTAAACAGCTGTTAATTTAGTCACACATGGTCCCTGGTACAGACTGATTCTAAACAGCTGTTAATTTAGTCACACATGGTCTGTTAGTACAGACTCTGATTCTAAACAGCTGTTAATTTAGTCACACATGGTCTGTTAGTACAGACTCTGATTCTAAACAGCTGTTAATTTAGTCACATGGTCCCTAGTACAGACTCTGATTCTAAACAGCTGTTAATTTAGTCACACATGGTCTGTTAGTACAGACTGATTCTAAACAGCTGTTAATTTAGTCACACATGGTCCCGAGTACAGACTGATTCTAAACAGCTGTTAATTTAGTCACATGGTCCCTAGTACAGACTCTGATTCTAAACAGCTGTTAATTTAGTCACACATGGTCCCGAGTACAGACTGATTCTAAACAGCTGTTAATTTAGTCACACATGGTCTGTTAGTACAGACTGATTCTAAACAGCTGTTAATTTAGTCACACATGGTCTGTTAGTACAGACGGATTCTAAACAGCTGTTAATTTAGTCACACATGGTCTGTTAGTACAGACTGATTCTAAACAGCTGTTAATTTAGTCACATGGTCCCTAGTACAGACTCTGATTCTAAACAGCTGTTAATTTAGTCACACATGGTCCCGAGTACAGACTGATTCTAAACAGCTGTTAATTTAGTCACACATGGTCCGTTAGTACATACGGATTCTAAACAGCTGTTAATTTAGTCACACATGGTCCCGAGTACAGACTGATTCTAAACAGCTGTTAATTTAGTCACATGGTCCCTAGTACAGACTCTGATTCTAAACAGCTGTTAATTTAGTCACACATGGTCCCGAGTACAGACTGATTCTAAACAGCTGTTAATTTAGTCACACATGGTCTGTTAGTACAGACGGATTCTAAACAGCTGTTAATTTAGTCACACATGGTCTGTTAGTACAGACGGATTCTAAACAGCTGTTAATTTAGTCACACATGGTCTGTTAGTACAGACGGATTCTAAACAGCTGTTAATTTAGTCACACATGGTCTGTTAGTACAGACGGATTCTAAACAGCTGTTAATTTAGTCACACATGGTCTGTTAGTACAGACTGATTCTAAACAGCTGTTAATTTAGTCACACATGGTCTGTTAGTACAGACGGATTCTAAACAGCTGTTAATTTAGTCACACATTCTAAACAGTTGTTATCTTTAGTCACTATTTGTATCTCGGTCAGACAACTCTTCACTCTCTCAGTCACACCTGGCTGCAGGCATGCAGGTATGCAGGTGTGTGTGTGTGTGTGTGTGTGTGTGTGTGTGTGTGTGTGTGTGTGTGTGTGTGTGTGTGTGTGTGTGTGTGTGTGTGTGTGTGTGTGTGTTTTAGAACACCATGGGAATTTTTGACCTAGAAATAGAAAGTGTGTGGGAGATGATTCTCCTTTTGAAGAGCCCCACAACAATATCTCACCTCCATCACAGCATTTTGCACAGTTGATGAAATCTTCATCTGAGAGTTGTGTCAGTGGAATGAGGGGGGTGGGGCATTTAGGTTATCACTTAGATATTTTAGAATTACTGGTGAACGCTGAATAATGCACTATTCAGAGGAATACGGCTAATTCATTTAGGGGAGAGGTTGGGGAGAAGGGAGGGAGATGGGGAATGGCAGGAGAGAAAAGGGGAATGACGGGAGAGAGAAGGGGAATGGCAAGAGAGAGAAGGGGAATGACGAATGACAGGAGAGAGAAGGGGAATGACAGGAGAGAGAAGGGGAATGACGAATGACAGGAGAGAGAAGGGGAATGACAGGAGAGAGAAGGGGAATGACGAATGACAGGAGAGAGATGGGGAATGACAGGAGAGAGAAGGGGAATGACGAATGACAGGAGAGAGATGGGGAATGGCAGGAGAGAGAAGGGGAATGACAGGAGAGAGAAGGGGAATGACGAATGACAGGAGAGAGAAGGGGAATGACAGGAGAGAGAAGGGGAATGACGGCAGAGAGAAGGGGAATGACAGGAGAGAGAAGGGGAATGACAGAAGAGAGATGGGGAATGACAGGAGAGAGAAGGGGAATGACGAATGACAGGAGAGAGAAGGGGAATGACAGGAGAGAGAAGGGGAATGACAGCAGAGAGAAGGGGAATGACAGGAGAGAGAAGGGGAATAACAGAAGAGAGAAGGGGAATGACAGGAGAGAGAAGGGGAATGACAGGAGAGAGAAGGGGAATGGCAGGAGAGAGATGGGGAATGACAGGAGAGAGAAGGGGAATGACAGGAGAGAGAAGGGGAATGACGGGAGAGAGAAGGGGAATGACGGGAGAGAGAAGGGGAATGACGGGAGAGAGAAGGGGAATGACGGGAGAGAGAAGGGGAATGACACGAGAGAGAAGGGGAATGACAGGAGAGAGAAGGGGAATGACAGGAGAGAGAAGGGGAATGGCAGGAGAGAGAAGGGGAATGACAGGAGAGAGAAGCGGAATGACATGAGAGAGAAGGGGAATGAATGACAGGAGAGAGAGAGGTGAGAGAGAGAGAGAGAGAGAGAGAGAGAGAGAGAGAGAGAGAGAGAGAGAGAGAGCGAGAGAGATGAAGCTGCTCACTCTTAGAAGGTCTCTACTGGGATACTGGGAAGAGTGGCATCAGCTGTGGGCAGGATGGAGGGATGGAGGGAGAGAGAAAGAGAGAGAGAGAGAGCAGGATGGTTAAGGTGGGCAGAGCAGCACCAGTCCAGGCTCTAGACACAACAACACTGTCCAGGCAGGCAGGAAGACAGGCAGGCAGGCAGGCAGGCAGGCAGGCAGGCAGGCAGGCAGGCAGGCAGGCAGGCAGGCAGCAGCAGGCCTAGGGCCAGAAGCCACTGGTCAACATCGTCAATACACACACACACACACACACACACACAAGTCAACACCACTGATGTTACACAATGAGCTCAGCGGTGGTTGAGTCATCATGAGATGCCATGGCAGGATGAGTTTGGAGGGTATTCAAGCAAACCAAATACAAAACAATGTGATTCTGGCTGTTTGTCACAAGTATTGTGTCAACAGCCCCCACTGCTGCCCCACAACTGCAAACACACACACACACACACACACACACACACACACACACACACGCACGCACGCACGCACGCACGCACGCACGCACGCACGCGCGCACGCACACACACACACACACACGCATTTTGCAGAGAGAGGTTGAGTCCTCACACAAACACATAGACACTTGTTTAAGCAGCCTGGAATGCTGTCAGATGACTGGTATTTAACCCAAAACCTTTCAGATTAACTGTATTTTTCTCACGTCTATCTCTCTCACTCTCTCTCACCCTCTCTCACCCTCTCTCACCCTCTCCCTCTGACGTGGCTGGTGTCTGTGTAATGATATACACTGTCAGGTTTAAAGCGATACACACCTGGCTTATTAACACAACATGTAGAAAATAGTTTGATCCATTATCTCAGAGAGACTTCAGCTAGCTGGCTAATTTGATGGTGGCTGAAGAATAAAGAAATAGGCAGCTATGGACGTTCAGGTAGGCAGTACGGCCTTCTTCTCACTCAATACAAAGTGCAATAATGTGCTTCTGGAAATGAGTGTGTCTTGTGGATGAATACATTCATGACTAGTAGTTTGACTATCAACAGCCAGAAGGATAATGGTCATGTCTGGTAGTTTGACTATCCAGAAGGATAATGGTCATGACTAGGAGTTTAACTATCCAGAAGGATAATGGTCATGATTAGTAGTATGACTATCCAGAGGGATAATGGTCATGTCTAGTTGTTTGACTATCCGGAAGGATAATGGTCATGATTAGTTGTTTGACTATCTAGAAGGGTAATGGTCATGATTAGTTGTTTGACTATCCGTAAGGGTAATGGTCATGTCTAGTTGTTTGACTATCCGGAAGGGTAATGGTCATGTCTAGTTGTTTGACTATCTAGAAGGATAATGGTCATGTCTAGTTGTTTGACTATCCGGAAGGGTAATGGTCATGTCTAGTTGTTTGACTATCCGGAAGGGTAATGGTCATGTCTAGTTGTTTGACTATCTAGAAGGATAATGGTCATGTCTAGTTGTTTGACTATCCGGAAGGATAATGGTCATGATTAGTTGTTTGACTATCTAGAAGGATAATGGTCATGTCTAGTTGTTTGACTATCTAGAAGGATAATGGTCATGTCTAGTTGTTTGACTATCCGGAAGGATAATGGTCATGATTAGTTGTTTGACTATCTAGAAGGATAATGGTCATGTCTAGTTGTTTGACTATCCGGAAGGGTAATGGTCATGTCTAGTTGTTTGACTATCTAGAAGGATAATGGTCATGTCTAGTTGTTTGACTATCCGGAAGGGTAATGGTCATGTCTAGTTGTTTGACTATCCGGAAGGGTAATGGTCATGTCTAGTTGTTTGACTATCTAGAAGGATAATGGTCATGTCTAGTTGTTTGACTATCTAGAAGGATAATGGTCATGTCTAGTTGTTTGACTATCCAGAAGGATAATGGTCATGTCTAGTTGTTTGACTATCCAGAAGGATAATGGTCATGTCTAGTTGTTTGACTATCCAGAAGGATAATGGTCATGTCTAGTTGTTTGACTATCCAGAAGGATAATGGTCATGTCTAGTTGTTTGACTATCCAGAAGGATAATGGTCATGTCTAGTTGTTTGACTATCCAGAAGGATAATGGTCATGATTAGTTGTTTGACTATCCAGAAGGATAATGGTCATGTCTAGTTGTTTGACTATCCAGAAGGATAATGGTCATGTCTAGTTGTTTGACTATCCGGAAGGATAATGGTCATGATTAGTTGTTTGACTATCTAGAAGGATAATGGTCATGTCTAGTTGTTTGACTATCTAGAAGGATAATGGTCATGTCTAGTTGTTTGACTATCTAGAAGGATAATGGTCATGTCTAGTTGTTTGACTATCCGGAAGGGTAATGGTCATGATTAGTTGTTTGACTATCTAGAAGGATAATGGTCATGATTAGTTGTTTGACTATCTAGAAGGATAATGGTCATGTCTAGTTGTTTGACTATCCAGAAGGGTAATGGTCATGATTAGTTGTTTGACTATCCAGAAGGGTAATGGTCATGTCTAGTTGTTTGACTATCTAGAAGGATAATGGTCATGTCTAGTTGTTTGACTATCTAGAAGGATAATGGTCATGTCTAGTTGTTTGACTATCCAGAAGGATAATGGTCATGTCTAGTTGTTTGACTATCTAGAAGGATAATGGTCATGTCTAGTTGTTTGACTATCCAGAAGGATAATGGTCATGTCTAGTTGTTTGACTATCTAGAAGGATAATGGTCATGTCTAGTTGTTTGACTATCTAGAAGGATAATGGTCATGTCTAGTTGTTTGACTATCTAGAAGGATAATGGTCATGTCTAGTTGTTTGACTATCCAGAAGGATAATGGTCATGTCTAGTTGTTTGACTATCCAGAAGGATAATGGTCATGTCTAGTTGTTTGACTATCCAGAAGGATAATGGTCATCTCTAGTTGTTTGACTATCCAGAAGGATAATGGTCATGTCTAGTTGTTTGACTATCCAGAAGGATAATGGTCATGTCTAGTTGTTTGACTATCCAGAAGGATAATGGTCATGATTAGTTGTTTGACTATCCAGAAGGATAATGGTCATGTCTAGTTGTTTGACTATCCAGAAGGATAATGGTCATGTCTAGTTGTTTGACTATCCAGAAGGATAATGGTCATGTCTAGTTGTTTGACTATCCGGAAGGATAATGGTCATGATTAGTTGTTTGACTATCTAGAAGGATAATGGTCATGTCTAGTTGTTTGACTATCTAGAAGGATAATGGTCATGTCTAGTTGTTTGACTATCTAGAAGGATAATGGTCATGTCTAGTTGTTTGACTATCCGGAAGGGTAATGGTCATGATTAGTTGTTTGACTATCTAGAAGGATAATGGTCATGATTAGTTGTTTGACTATCTAGAAGGATAATGGTCATGTCTAGTTGTTTGACTATCCAGAAGGGTAATGGTCATGATTAGTTGTTTGACTATCCAGAAGGGTAATGGTCATGTCTAGTTGTTTGACTATCTAGAAGGATAATGGTCATGTCTAGTTGTTTGACTATCTAGAAGGATAATGGTCATGTCTAGTTGTTTGACTATCCAGAAGGATAATGGTCATGTCTAGTTGTTTGACTATCTAGAAGGATAATGGTCATGTCTAGTTGTTTGACTATCCAGAAGGATAATGGTCATGTCTAGTTGTTTGACTATCTAGAAGGATAATGGTCATGTCTAGTTGTTTGACTATCTAGAAGGATAATGGTCATGTCTAGTTGTTTGACTATCCAGAAGGATAATGGTCATGTCTAGTTGTTTGACTATCCAGAAGGATAATGGTCATGATTAGTTGTTTGACTATCCAGAAGGATAATGGTCATGTCTAGTTGTTTGACTATCCAGAAGGATAATGGTCATGTCTAGTTGTTTGACTATCCAGAAGGATAATGGTCATGTCTAGTTGTTTGACTATCCAGAAGGATAATGGTCATGTCTAGTTGTTTGACTATCCAGAAGGATAATGGTCATGTCTAGTTGTTTGACTATCCAGAAGGATAATGGTCATGTCTAGTTGTTTGACTATCCAGAAGGATAATGGTCATGATTAGTTGTTTGACTATCCAGAAGGATAATGGTCATGTCTAGTTGTTTGACTATCCAGAAGGATAATGGTCATGATTAGTTGTTTGACTATCCAGAAGGATAATGGTCATGTCTAGTTGTTTGACTATCTAGAAGGATAATGGTCATGTCTAGTTGTTTGACTATCCGGAAGGGTAATGGTCATGTCTAGTTGTTTGACTATCTAGAAGGATAATGGTCATGTCTAGTTGTTTGACTATCTAGAAGGATAATGGTCATGTCTAGTTGTTTGACTATCCGGAAGGATAATGGTCATGATTAGTTGTTTGACTATCTAGAAGGATAATGGTCATGTCTAGTTGTTTGACTATCTAGAAGGATAATGGTCATGTCTAGTTGTTTGACTATCCGGAAGGGTAATGGTCATGATTAGTTGTTTGACTATCTAGAAGGATAATGGTCATGATTAGTTGTTTGACTATCTAGAAGGATAATGGTCATGTCTAGTTGTTTGACTATCCAGAAGGGTAATGGTCATGATTAGTTGTTTGACTATCCAGAAGGGTAATGGTCATGTCTAGTTGTTTGACTATCTAGAAGGATAATGGTCATGTCTAGTTGTTTGACTATCTAGAAGGATAATGGTCATGTCTAGTTGTTTGACTATCCAGAAGGATAATGGTCATGTCTAGTTGTTTGACTATCTAGAAGGATAATGGTCATGTCTAGTTGTTTGACTATCCAGAAGGATAATGGTCATGTCTAGTTGTTTGACTATCTAGAAGGATAATGGTCATGTCTAGTTGTTTGACTATCTAGAAGGATAATGGTCATGTCTAGTTGTTTGACTATCTAGAAGGATAATGGTCATGTCTAGTTGTTTGACTATCCAGAAGGATAATGGTCATGTCTAGTTGTTTGACTATCCAGAAGGATAATGGTCATGTCTAGTTGTTTGACTATCCGGAAGGATAATGGTCATGATTAGTTGTTTGACTATCTAGAAGGATAATGGTCATGTCTAGTTGTTTGACTATCTAGAAGGATAATGGTCATGTCTAGTTGTTTGACTATCCGGAAGGGTAATGGTCATGATTAGTTGTTTGACTATCTAGAAGGATAATGGTCATGATTAGTTGTTTGACTATCTAGAAGGATAATGGTCATGTCTAGTTGTTTGACTATCCAGAAGGGTAATGGTCATGATTAGTTGTTTGACTATCCAGAAGGGTAATGGTCATGTCTAGTTGTTTGACTATCTAGAAGGATAATGGTCATGTCTAGTTGTTTGACTATCTAGAAGGATAATGGTCATGTCTAGTTGTTTGACTATCCAGAAGGATAATGGTCATGTCTAGTTGTTTGACTATCTAGAAGGATAATGGTCATGTCTAGTTGTTTGACTATCCAGAAGGATAATGGTCATGTCTAGTTGTTTGACTATCTAGAAGGATAATGGTCATGTCTAGTTGTTTGACTATCTAGAAGGATAATGGTCATGTCTAGTTGTTTGACTATCTAGAAGGATAATGGTCATGTCTAGTTGTTTGACTATCCAGAAGGATAATGGTCATGTCTAGTTGTTTGACTATCCAGAAGGATAATGGTCATGTCTAGTTGTTTGACTATCCAGAAGGATAATGGTCATCTCTAGTTGTTTGACTATCCAGAAGGATAATGGTCATGTCTAGTTGTTTGACTATCCAGAAGGATAATGGTCATGTCTAGTTGTTTGACTATCCAGAAGGATAATGGTCATGATTAGTTGTTTGACTATCCAGAAGGATAATGGTCATGTCTAGTTGTTTGACTATCCAGAAGGATAATGGTCATGTCTAGTTGTTTGACTATCCAGAAGGATAATGGTCATGTCTAGTTGTTTGACTATCCAGAAGGATAATGGTCATGTCTAGTTGTTTGACTATCCAGAAGGATAATGGTCATGTCTAGTTGTTTGACTATCCAGAAGGATAATGGTCATGGCTAGTTGTTTGACTATCCAGAAGGATAATGGTCATGATTAGTTGTTTGACTATCCAGAAGGATAATGGTCATGTCTAGTTGTTTGACTATCCAGAAGGATAATGGTCATGATTAGTTGTTTGACTATCCAGAAGGATAATGGTCATGTCTAGTTGTTTGACTATCTAGAAGGATAATGGTCATGTCTAGTTGTTTGACTATCCGGAAGGGTAATGGTCATGTCTAGTTGTTTGACTATCTAGAAGGATAATGGTCATGTCTAGTTGTTTGACTATCTAGAAGGATAATGGTCATGTCTAGTTGTTTGACTATCCGGAAGGATAATGGTCATGATTAGTTGTTTGACTATCCAGAAGGATAATGGTCATGTCTAGTTGTTTGACTATCCAGAAGGATAATGGTCATGTCTAGTTGTTTGACTATCCAGAAGGATAATGGTCATGTCTAGTTGTTTGACTATCCAGAAGGATAATGGTCATGTCTAGTTGTTTGACTATCCAGAAGGATAATGGTCATGTCTAGTTGTTTGACTATCCAGAAGGATAATGGTCATGATTAGTTGTTTGACTATCCAGAAGGATAATGGTCATGTCTAGTTGTTTGACTATCCAGAAGGATAATGGTCATGTCTAGTTGTTTGACTATCCGGAAGGATAATGGTCATGATTAGTTGTTTGACTATCTAGAAGGATAATGGTCATGTCTAGTTGTTTGACTATCTAGAAGGATAATGGTCATGTCTAGTTGTTTGACTATCTAGAAGGATAATGGTCATGTCTAGTTGTTTGACTATCCGGAAGGGTAATGGTCATGATTAGTTGTTTGACTATCTAGAAGGATAATGGTCATGATTAGTAAGTCGCTCTGGATAAGAGCGTCTGCTAAATGACTTAAATGTAAATGTAAATTAGTTGTTTGACTATCTAGAAGGATAATGGTCATGTCTAGTTGTTTGACTATCCAGAAGGGTAATGGTCATGATTAGTTGTTTGACTATCCAGAAGGGTAATGGTCATGTCTAGTTGTTTGACTATCTAGAAGGATAATGGTCATGTCTAGTTGTTTGACTATCTAGAAGGATAATGGTCATGTCTAGTTGTTTGACTATCCAGAAGGATAATGGTCATGTCTAGTTGTTTGACTATCTAGAAGGATAATGGTCATGTCTAGTTGTTTGACTATCCAGAAGGATAATGGTCATGTCTAGTTGTTTGACTATCTAGAAGGATAATGGTCATGTCTAGTTGTTTGACTATCTAGAAGGATAATGGTCATGTCTAGTTGTTTGACTATCTAGAAGGATAATGGTCATGTCTAGTTGTTTGACTATCCAGAAGGATAATGGTCATGTCTAGTTGTTTGACTATCCAGAAGGATAATGGTCATGTCTAGTTGTTTGACTATCCAGAAGGATAATGGTCATCTCTAGTTGTTTGACTATCCAGAAGGATAATGGTCATGTCTAGTTGTTTGACTATCCAGAAGGATAATGGTCATGTCTAGTTGTTTGACTATCCAGAAGGATAATGGTCATGATTAGTTGTTTGACTATCCAGAAGGATAATGGTCATGTCTAGTTGTTTGACTATCCAGAAGGATAATGGTCATGTCTAGTTGTTTGACTATCCGGAAGGATAATGGTCATGATTAGTTGTTTGACTATCTAGAAGGATAATGGTCATGTCTAGTTGTTTGACTATCTAGAAGGATAATGGTCATGTCTAGTTGTTTGACTATCTAGAAGGATAATGGTCATGTCTAGTTGTTTGACTATCCGGAAGGGTAATGGTCATGATTAGTTGTTTGACTATCTAGAAGGATAATGGTCATGATTAGTTGTTTGACTATCTAGAAGGATAATGGTCATGTCTAGTTGTTTGACTATCCAGAAGGGTAATGGTCATGATTAGTTGTTTGACTATCCAGAAGGGTAATGGTCATGTCTAGTTGTTTGACTATCTAGAAGGATAATGGTCATGTCTAGTTGTTTGACTATCTAGAAGGATAATGGTCATGTCTAGTTGTTTGACTATCCAGAAGGATAATGGTCATGTCTAGTTGTTTGACTATCTAGAAGGATAATGGTCATGTCTAGTTGTTTGACTATCCAGAAGGATAATGGTCATGTCTAGTTGTTTGACTATCTAGAAGGATAATGGTCATGTCTAGTTGTTTGACTATCTAGAAGGATAATGGTCATGTCTAGTTGTTTGACTATCCAGAAGGATAATGGTCATGTCTAGTTGTTTGACTATCCAGAAGGATAATGGTCATGATTAGTTGTTTGACTATCCAGAAGGATAATGGTCATGTCTAGTTGTTTGACTATCCAGAAGGATAATGGTCATGTCTAGTTGTTTGACTATCCAGAAGGATAATGGTCATGTCTAGTTGTTTGACTATCCAGAAGGATAATGGTCATGTCTAGTTGTTTGACTATCCAGAAGGATAATGGTCATGTCTAGTTGTTTGACTATCCAGAAGGATAATGGTCATGTCTAGTTGTTTGACTATCCAGAAGGATAATGGTCATGATTAGTTGTTTGACTATCCAGAAGGATAATGGTCATGTCTAGTTGTTTGACTATCCAGAAGGATAATGGTCATGATTAGTTGTTTGACTATCCAGAAGGATAATGGTCATGTCTAGTTGTTTGACTATCTAGAAGGATAATGGTCATGTCTAGTTGTTTGACTATCCGGAAGGGTAATGGTCATGTCTAGTTGTTTGACTATCTAGAAGGATAATGGTCATGTCTAGTTGTTTGACTATCTAGAAGGATAATGGTCATGTCTAGTTGTTTGACTATCCGGAAGGATAATGGTCATGATTAGTTGTTTGACTATCTAGAAGGATAATGGTCATGTCTAGTTGTTTGACTATCTAGAAGGATAATGGTCATGTCTAGTTGTTTGACTATCCGGAAGGGTAATGGTCATGATTAGTTGTTTGACTATCTAGAAGGATAATGGTCATGATTAGTTGTTTGACTATCTAGAAGGATAATGGTCATGTCTAGTTGTTTGACTATCCAGAAGGGTAATGGTCATGATTAGTTGTTTGACTATCCAGAAGGGTAATGGTCATGTCTAGTTGTTTGACTATCTAGAAGGATAATGGTCATGTCTAGTTGTTTGACTATCTAGAAGGATAATGGTCATGTCTAGTTGTTTGACTATCCAGAAGGATAATGGTCATGTCTAGTTGTTTGACTATCTAGAAGGATAATGGTCATGTCTAGTTGTTTGACTATCCAGAAGGATAATGGTCATGTCTAGTTGTTTGACTATCTAGAAGGATAATGGTCATGTCTAGTTGTTTGACTATCTAGAAGGATAATGGTCATGTCTAGTTGTTTGACTATCTAGAAGGATAATGGTCATGTCTAGTTGTTTGACTATCCAGAAGGATAATGGTCATGTCTAGTTGTTTGACTATCCAGAAGGATAATGGTCATGTCTAGTTGTTTGACTATCCGGAAGGATAATGGTCATGATTAGTTGTTTGACTATCTAGAAGGATAATGGTCATGTCTAGTTGTTTGACTATCTAGAAGGATAATGGTCATGTCTAGTTGTTTGACTATCCGGAAGGGTAATGGTCATGATTAGTTGTTTGACTATCTAGAAGGATAATGGTCATGATTAGTTGTTTGACTATCTAGAAGGATAATGGTCATGTCTAGTTGTTTGACTATCCAGAAGGGTAATGGTCATGATTAGTTGTTTGACTATCCAGAAGGGTAATGGTCATGTCTAGTTGTTTGACTATCTAGAAGGATAATGGTCATGTCTAGTTGTTTGACTATCTAGAAGGATAATGGTCATGTCTAGTTGTTTGACTATCCAGAAGGATAATGGTCATGTCTAGTTGTTTGACTATCTAGAAGGATAATGGTCATGTCTAGTTGTTTGACTATCCAGAAGGATAATGGTCATGTCTAGTTGTTTGACTATCTAGAAGGATAATGGTCATGTCTAGTTGTTTGACTATCTAGAAGGATAATGGTCATGTCTAGTTGTTTGACTATCCAGAAGGATAATGGTCATGTCTAGTTGTTTGACTATCCAGAAGGATAATGGTCATGATTAGTTGTTTGACGATCCAGAAGGATAATGGTCATGTCTAGTTGTTTGACTATCCAGAAGGATAATGGTCATGTCTAGTTGTTTGACTATCCAGAAGGATAATGGTCATGTCTAGTTGTTTGACTATCCAGAAGGATAATGGTCATGTCTAGTTGTTTGACTATCCAGAAGGATAATGGTCATGTCTAGTTGTTTGACTATCCAGAAGGATAATGGTCATGGCTAGTTGTTTGACTATCCAGAAGGATAATGGTCATGATTAGTTGTTTGACTATCCAGAAGGATAATGGTCATGTCTAGTTGTTTGACTATCCAGAAGGATAATGGTCATGATTAGTTGTTTGACTATCCAGAAGGATAATGGTCATGTCTAGTTGTTTGACTATCTAGAAGGATAATGGTCATGTCTAGTTGTTTGACTATCCGGAAGGGTAATGGTCATGTCTAGTTGTTTGACTATCTAGAAGGATAATGGTCATGTCTAGTTGTTTGACTATCTAGAAGGATAATGGTCATGTCTAGTTGTTTGACTATCCGGAAGGATAATGGTCATGATTAGTTGTTTGACTATCCAGAAGGATAATGGTCATGTCTAGTTGTTTGACTATCCAGAAGGATAATGGTCATGTCTAGTTGTTTGACTATCCAGAAGGATAATGGTCATGTCTAGTTGTTTGACTATCCAGAAGGATAATGGTCATGTCTAGTTGTTTGACTATCCAGAAGGATAATGGTCATGTCTAGTTGTTTGACTATCCAGAAGGATAATGGTCATGATTAGTTGTTTGACTATCCAGAAGGATAATGGTCATGTCTAGTTGTTTGACTATCCAGAAGGATAATGGTCATGTCTAGTTGTTTGACTATCCGGAAGGATAATGGTCATGATTAGTTGTTTGACTATCTAGAAGGATAATGGTCATGTCTAGTTGTTTGACTATCTAGAAGGATAATGGTCATGTCTAGTTGTTTGACTATCTAGAAGGATAATGGTCATGTCTAGTTGTTTGACTATCCGGAAGGGTAATGGTCATGATTAGTTGTTTGACTATCTAGAAGGATAATGGTCATGATTAGTTGTTTGACTATCTAGAAGGATAATGGTCATGTCTAGTTGTTTGACTATCCAGAAGGGTAATGGTCATGATTAGTTGTTTGACTATCCAGAAGGGTAATGGTCATGTCTAGTTGTTTGACTATCTAGAAGGATAATGGTCATGTCTAGTTGTTTGACTATCTAGAAGGATAATGGTCATGTCTAGTTGTTTGACTATCCAGAAGGATAATGGTCATGTCTAGTTGTTTGACTATCTAGAAGGATAATGGTCATGTCTAGTTGTTTGACTATCCAGAAGGATAATGGTCATGTCTAGTTGTTTGACTATCTAGAAGGATAATGGTCATGTCTAGTTGTTTGACTATCTAGAAGGATAATGGTCATGTCTAGTTGTTTGACTATCTAGAAGGATAATGGTCATGTCTAGTTGTTTGACTATCCAGAAGGATAATGGTCATGTCTAGTTGTTTGACTATCCAGAAGGATAATGGTCATGTCTAGTTGTTTGACTATCCAGAAGGATAATGGTCATCTCTAGTTGTTTGACTATCCAGAAGGATAATGGTCATGTCTAGTTGTTTGACTATCCAGAAGGATAATGGTCATGTCTAGTTGTTTGACTATCCAGAAGGATAATGGTCATGATTAGTTGTTTGACTATCCAGAAGGATAATGGTCATGTCTAGTTGTTTGACTATCCAGAAGGATAATGGTCATGTCTAGTTGTTTGACTATCCGGAAGGATAATGGTCATGATTAGTTGTTTGACTATCTAGAAGGATAATGGTCATGTCTAGTTGTTTGACTATCTAGAAGGATAATGGTCATGTCTAGTTGTTTGACTATCTAGAAGGATAATGGTCATGTCTAGTTGTTTGACTATCCGGAAGGGTAATGGTCATGATTAGTTGTTTGACTATCTAGAAGGATAATGGTCATGATTAGTTGTTTGACTATCTAGAAGGATAATGGTCATGTCTAGTTGTTTGACTATCCAGAAGGGTAATGGTCATGATTAGTTGTTTGACTATCCAGAAGGGTAATGGTCATGTCTAGTTGTTTGACTATCTAGAAGGATAATGGTCATGTCTAGTTGTTTGACTATCTAGAAGGATAATGGTCATGTCTAGTTGTTTGACTATCCAGAAGGATAATGGTCATGTCTAGTTGTTTGACTATCTAGAAGGATAATGGTCATGTCTAGTTGTTTGACTATCCAGAAGGATAATGGTCATGTCTAGTTGTTTGACTATCTAGAAGGATAATGGTCATGTCTAGTTGTTTGACTATCTAGAAGGATAATGGTCATGTCTAGTTGTTTGACTATCCAGAAGGATAATGGTCATGTCTAGTTGTTTGACTATCCAGAAGGATAATGGTCATGATTAGTTGTTTGACTATCCAGAAGGATAATGGTCATGTCTAGTTGTTTGACTATCCAGAAGGATAATGGTCATGTCTAGTTGTTTGACTATCCAGAAGGATAATGGTCATGTCTAGTTGTTTGACTATCCAGAAGGATAATGGTCATGTCTAGTTGTTTGACTATCCAGAAGGATAATGGTCATGTCTAGTTGTTTGACTATCCAGAAGGATAATGGTCATGTCTAGTTGTTTGACTATCCAGAAGGATAATGGTCATGATTAGTTGTTTGACTATCCAGAAGGATAATGGTCATGTCTAGTTGTTTGACTATCCAGAAGGATAATGGTCATGATTAGTTGTTTGACTATCCAGAAGGATAATGGTCATGTCTAGTTGTTTGACTATCTAGAAGGATAATGGTCATGTCTAGTTGTTTGACTATCCGGAAGGGTAATGGTCATGTCTAGTTGTTTGACTATCTAGAAGGATAATGGTCATGTCTAGTTGTTTGACTATCTAGAAGGATAATGGTCATGTCTAGTTGTTTGACTATCCGGAAGGATAATGGTCATGATTAGTTGTTTGACTATCTAGAAGGATAATGGTCATGTCTAGTTGTTTGACTATCTAGAAGGATAATGGTCATGTCTAGTTGTTTGACTATCCGGAAGGGTAATGGTCATGATTAGTTGTTTGACTATCTAGAAGGATAATGGTCATGATTAGTTGTTTGACTATCTAGAAGGATAATGGTCATGTCTAGTTGTTTGACTATCCAGAAGGGTAATGGTCATGATTAGTTGTTTGACTATCCAGAAGGGTAATGGTCATGTCTAGTTGTTTGACTATCTAGAAGGATAATGGTCATGTCTAGTTGTTTGACTATCTAGAAGGATAATGGTCATGTCTAGTTGTTTGACTATCCAGAAGGATAATGGTCATGTCTAGTTGTTTGACTATCTAGAAGGATAATGGTCATGTCTAGTTGTTTGACTATCCAGAAGGATAATGGTCATGTCTAGTTGTTTGACTATCTAGAAGGATAATGGTCATGTCTAGTTGTTTGACTATCTAGAAGGATAATGGTCATGTCTAGTTGTTTGACTATCTAGAAGGATAATGGTCATGTCTAGTTGTTTGACTATCCAGAAGGATAATGGTCATGTCTAGTTGTTTGACTATCCAGAAGGATAATGGTCATGTCTAGTTGTTTGACTATCCGGAAGGATAATGGTCATGATTAGTTGTTTGACTATCTAGAAGGATAATGGTCATGTCTAGTTGTTTGACTATCTAGAAGGATAATGGTCATGTCTAGTTGTTTGACTATCCGGAAGGGTAATGGTCATGATTAGTTGTTTGACTATCTAGAAGGATAATGGTCATGATTAGTTGTTTGACTATCTAGAAGGATAATGGTCATGTCTAGTTGTTTGACTATCCAGAAGGGTAATGGTCATGATTAGTTGTTTGACTATCCAGAAGGGTAATGGTCATGTCTAGTTGTTTGACTATCTAGAAGGATAATGGTCATGTCTAGTTGTTTGACTATCTAGAAGGATAATGGTCATGTCTAGTTGTTTGACTATCCAGAAGGATAATGGTCATGTCTAGTTGTTTGACTATCTAGAAGGATAATGGTCATGTCTAGTTGTTTGACTATCCAGAAGGATAATGGTCATGTCTAGTTGTTTGACTATCTAGAAGGATAATGGTCATGTCTAGTTGTTTGACTATCTAGAAGGATAATGGTCATGTCTAGTTGTTTGACTATCTAGAAGGATAATGGTCATGTCTAGTTGTTTGACTATCCAGAAGGATAATGGTCATGTCTAGTTGTTTGACTATCCAGAAGGATAATGGTCATGTCTAGTTGTTTGACTATCCAGAAGGATAATGGTCATCTCTAGTTGTTTGACTATCCAGAAGGATAATGGTCATGTCTAGTTGTTTGACTATCCAGAAGGATAATGGTCATGTCTAGTTGTTTGACTATCCAGAAGGATAATGGTCATGATTAGTTGTTTGACTATCCAGAAGGATAATGGTCATGTCTAGTTGTTTGACTATCCGGAAGGATAATGGTCATGTCTAGTTGTTTGACTATCCGGAAGGATAATGGTCATGATTAGTTGTTTGACTATCTAGAAGGATAATGGTCATGTCTAGTTGTTTGACTATCTAGAAGGATAATGGTCATGTCTAGTTGTTTGACTATCTAGAAGGATAATGGTCATGTCTAGTTGTTTGACTATCCGGAAGGGTAATGGTCATGATTAGTTGTTTGACTATCTAGAAGGATAATGGTCATGATTAGTTGTTTGACTATCTAGAAGGATAATGGTCATGTCTAGTTGTTTGACTATCCAGAAGGGTAATGGTCATGATTAGTTGTTTGACTATCCAGAAGGGTAATGGTCATGTCTAGTTGTTTGACTATCTAGAAGGATAATGGTCATGTCTAGTTGTTTGACTATCTAGAAGGATAATGGTCATGTCTAGTTGTTTGACTATCCAGAAGGATAATGGTCATGTCTAGTTGTTTGACTATCTAGAAGGATAATGGTCATGTCTAGTTGTTTGACTATCCAGAAGGATAATGGTCATGTCTAGTTGTTTGACTATCTAGAAGGATAATGGTCATGTCTAGTTGTTTGACTATCTAGAAGGATAATGGTCATGTCTAGTTGTTTGACTATCCAGAAGGATAATGGTCATGTCTAGTTGTTTGACTATCCAGAAGGATAATGGTCATGATTAGTTGTTTGACGATCCAGAAGGATAATGGTCATGTCTAGTTGTTTGACTATCCAGAAGGATAATGGTCATGTCTAGTTGTTTGACTATCCAGAAGGATAATGGTCATGTCTAGTTGTTTGACTATCCAGAAGGATAATGGTCATGTCTAGTTGTTTGACTATCCAGAAGGATAATGGTCATGTCTAGTTGTTTGACTATCCAGAAGGATAATGGTCATGGCTAGTTGTTTGACTATCCAGAAGGATAATGGTCATGATTAGTTGTTTGACTATCCAGAAGGATAATGGTCATGTCTAGTTGTTTGACTATCCAGAAGGATAATGGTCATGATTAGTTGTTTGACTATCCAGAAGGATAATGGTCATGTCTAGTTGTTTGACTATCTAGAAGGATAATGGTCATGTCTAGTTGTTTGACTATCCGGAAGGGTAATGGTCATGTCTAGTTGTTTGACTATCTAGAAGGATAATGGTCATGTCTAGTTGTTTGACTATCTAGAAGGATAATGGTCATGTCTAGTTGTTTGACTATCCGGAAGGATAATGGTCATGATTAGTTGTTTGACTATCTAGAAGGATAATGGTCATGTCTAGTTGTTTGACTATCTAGAAGGATAATGGTCATGTCTAGTTGTTTGACTATCCGGAAGGGTAATGGTCATGATTAGTCGTTTGACTATCTAGAAGGATAATGGTCATGATTAGTTGTTTGACTATCTAGAAAGATAATGGTCATGTCTAGTTGATTGACTATCCGGAAGGGTAATGGTCATGATTAGTTGTTTGACTATCCAGAAGGATAATGGTCATGTCTAGTTGTTTGACTATCTAGAAGGATAATGGTCATGTCTAGTTGTTTGACTATCTAGAAGGATAATGGTCATGTCTAGTTGTTTGACTATCCAGAAGGATAATGGTCATGTCTAGTTGTTTGACTATCTAGAAGGATAATGGTCATGTCTAGTTGTTTGACTATCCAGAAGGGTAATGGTCATGATTAGTTGTTTGACTATCCAGAAGGGTAATGGTCATGTCTAGTTGTTTGACTATCTAGAAGGATAATGGTCATGTCTAGTTGTTTGACTATCTAGAAGGATAATGGTCATGTCTAGTTGTTTGACTATCCAGAAGGATAATGGTCATGTCTAGTTGTTTGACTATCTAGAAGGATAATGGTCATGTCTAGTTGTTTGACTATCCAGAAGGATAATGGTCATGTCTAGTTGTTTGACTATCTAGAAGGATAATGGTCATGTCTAGTTGTTTGACTATCTTGAAGGATAATGGTCATGTCTAGTTGTTTGACTATCCAGAAGGATAATGGTCATGTCTAGTTGTTTGACTATCCAGAAGGATAATGGTCATGATTAGTTGTTTGACTATCCAGAAGGATAATGGTCATGTCTAGTTGTTTGACTATCCAGAAGGATAATGGTCATGTCTAGTTGTTTGACTATCCAGAAGGATAATGGTCATGTCTAGTTGTTTGACTATCCAGAAGGATAATGGTCATGTCTAGTTGTTTGACTATCCAGAAGGATAATGGTCATGTCTAGTTGTTTGACTATCCAGAAGGATAATGGTCATGTCTAGTTGTTTGACTATCCAGAAGGATAATGGTCATGATTAGTTGTTTGACTATCCAGAAGGATAATGGTCATGTCTAGTTGTTTGACTATCCAGAAGGATAATGGTCATGATTAGTTGTTTGACTATCCAGAAGGATAATGGTCATGTTTAGTTGTTTGACTATCTAGAAGGATAATGGTCATGTCTAGTTGTTTGACTATCCGGAAGGGTAATGGTCATTTCTAGTTGTTTGACTATCTAGAAGGATAATGGTCATGTCTAGTTGTTTGACTATCTAGAAGGATAATGGTCATGTCTAGTTGTTTGACTATCCGGAAGGATAATGGTCATGATTAGTTGTTTGACTATCTAGAAGGATAATGGTCATGTCTAGTTGTTTGACTATCTAGAAGGATAATGGTCATGTCTAGTTGTTTGACTATCCGGAAGGGTAATGGTCATGATTAGTTGTTTGACTATCTAGAAGGATAATGGTCATGATTAGTTGTTTGACTATCTAGAAGGATAATGGTCATGTCTAGTTGTTTGACTATCCAGAAGGGTAATGGTCATGATTAGTTGTTTGACTATCCAGAAGGGTAATGGTCATGTCTAGTTGTTTGACTATCTAGAAGGATAATGGTCATGTCTAGTTGTTTGACTATCTAGAAGGATAATGGTCATGTCTAGTTGTTTGACTATCTAGAAGGATAATGGTCATGTCTAGTTGTTTGACTATCCAGAAGGATAATGGTCATGTCTAGTTGTTTGACTATCTAGAAGGATAATGGTCATGTCTAGTTGTTTGACTATCTAGAAGGATAATGGTCATGTCTAGTTGTTTGACTATCTAGAAGGATAATGGTCATGTCTAGTTGTTTGACTATCCAGAAGGATAATGGTCATGTCTAGTTGTTTGACTATCCAGAAGGATAATGGTCATGTCTAGTTGTTTGACTATCCAGAAGGATAATGGTCATCTCTAGTTGTTTGACTATCCAGAAGGATAATGGTCATGTCTAGTTGTTTGACTATCCAGAAGGATAATGGTCATGTCTAGTTGTTTGACTATCCAGAAGGATAATGGTCATGATTAGTTGTTTGACTATCCAGAAGGATAATGGTCATGTCTAGTTGTTTGACTATCCGGAAGGATAATGGTCATGTCTAGTTGTTTGACTATCCGGAAGGATAATGGTCATGATTAGTTGTTTGACTATCTAGAAGGATAATGGTCATGTCTAGTTGTTTGACTATCTAGAAGGATAATGGTCATGTCTAGTTGTTTGACTATCTAGAAGGATAATGGTCATGTCTAGTTGTTTGACTATCCGGAAGGGTAATGGTCATGATTAGTTGTTTGACTATCTAGAAGGATAATGGTCATGATTAGTTGTTTGACTATCTAGAAGGATAATGGTCATGTCTAGTTGTTTGACTATCCAGAAGGGTAATGGTCATGATTAGTTGTTTGACTATCCAGAAGGGTAATGGTCATGTCTAGTTGTTTGACTATCTAGAAGGATAATGGTCATGTCTAGTTGTTTGACTATCTAGAAGGATAATGGTCATGTCTAGTTGTTTGACTATCCAGAAGGATAATGGTCATGTCTAGTTGTTTGACTATCTAGAAGGATAATGGTCATGTCTAGTTGTTTGACTATCCAGAAGGATAATGGTCATGTCTAGTTGTTTGACTATCTAGAAGGATAATGGTCATGTCTAGTTGTTTGACTATCTAGAAGGATAATGGTCATGTCTAGTTGTTTGACTATCCAGAAGGATAATGGTCATGTCTAGTTGTTTGACTATCCAGAAGGATAATGGTCATGATTAGTTGTTTGACTATCCAGAAGGATAATGGTCATGTCTAGTTGTTTGACTATCCAGAAGGATAATGGTCATGTCTAGTTGTTTGACTATCCAGAAGGATAATGGTCATGTCTAGTTGTTTGACTATCCAGAAGGATAATGGTCATGTCTAGTTGTTTGACTATCCAGAAGGATAATGGTCATGTCTAGTTGTTTGACTATCCAGAAGGATAATGGTCATGTCTAGTTGTTTGACTATCCAGAAGGATAATGGTCATGATTAGTTGTTTGACTATCCAGAAGGATAATGGTCATGTCTAGTTGTTTGACTATCCAGAAGGATAATGGTCATGATTAGTTGTTTGACTATCTAGAAGGATAATGGTCATGTCTAGTTGTTTGACTATCCAGAAGGGTAATGGTCATGATTAGTTGTTTGACTATCCAGAAGGGTAATGGTCATGTCTAGTTGTTTGACTATCTAGAAGGATAATGGTCATGTCTAGTTGTTTGACTATCTAGAAGGATAATGGTCATGTCTAGTTGTTTGACTATCCGGAAGGATAATGGTCATGATTAGTTGTTTGACTATCTAGAAGGATAATGGTCATGTCTAGTTGTTTGACTATCTAGAAGGATAATGGTCATGTCTAGTTGTTTGACTATCCGGAAGGGTAATGGTCATGATTAGTCGTTTGACTATCTAGAAGGATAATGGTCATGATTAGTTGTTTGACTATCTAGAAAGATAATGGTCATGTCTAGTTGATTGACTATCCGGAAGGGTAATGGTCATGATTAGTTGTTTGACTATCCAGAAGGATAATGGTCATGTCTAGTTGTTTGACTATCTAGAAGGATAATGGTCATGTCTAGTTGTTTGACTATCTAGAAGGATAATGGTCATGTCTAGTTGTTTGACTATCCAGAAGGATAATGGTCATGTCTAGTTGTTTGACTATCCAGAAGGATAATGGTCATGTCTAGTTGTTTGACTATCTAGAAGGATAATGGTCATGTCTAGTTGTTTGACTATCTAGAAGGATAATGGTCATGTCTAGTTGTTTGACTATCCAGAAGGATAATGGTCATGTCTAGTTGTTTGACTATCTAGAAGGATAATGGTCATGTCTAGTTGTTTGACTATCCAGAAGGATAATGGTCATGTCTAGTTGTTTGACTATCTAGAAGGATAATGGTCATGTCTAGTTGTTTGACTATCCAGAAGGGTAATGGTCATGTCTAGTTGTTTGACTATCCAGAAGGATAATGGTCATGTCTAGTTGTTTGACTATCTAGAAGGATAATGGTCATGATTAGTTGTTTGACTATCTAGAAGGATAATGGTCATGTCTAGTTGTTTGACTATCCAGAAGGATAATGGTCATGTCTAGTTGTTTGACTATCTAGAAGGATAATGGTCATGTCTAGTTGTTTGACTATCCAGAAGGATAATGGTCATGTCTAGTTGTTTGACTATCTAGAAGGATAATGGTCATGTCTAGTTGTTTGACTATCTAGAAGGATAATGGTCATGTCTAGTTGTTTGACTATCCAGAAGGATAATGGTCATGTCTAGTTGTTTGACTATCCAGAAGGATAATGGTCATGTCTAGTTGTTTGACTATCCAGAAGGATAATGGTCATGTCTAGTTGTTTGACTATCCAGAAGGATAATGGTCATGTCTAGTTGTTTGACTATCCAGAAGGATAATGGTCATGTCTAGTTGTTTGACTATCCAGAAGGATAATGGTCATGATTAGTTGTTTGACTATCCAGAAGGATAATGGTCATGTCTAGTTGTTTGACTATCCAGAAGGATAATGGTCATGATTAGTTGTTTGACTATCCAGAAGGATAATGGTCATGTCTAGTTGTTTGACTATCTAGAAGGATAATGGTCATGTCTAGTTGTTTGACTATCCGGAAGGGTAATGGTCATGTCTAGTTGTTTGACTATCTAGAAGGATAATGGTCATGTCTAGTTGTTTGACTATCTAGAAGGATAATGGTCATGTCTAGTTGTTTGACTATCCGGAAGGATAATGGTCATGATTAGTTGTTTGACTATCTAGAAGGATAATGGTCATGTCTAGTTGTTTGACTATCTAGAAGGATAATGGTCATGTCTAGTTGTTTGACTATCCGGAAGGGTAATGGTCATGATTAGTCGTTTGACTATCTAGAAGGATAATGGTCATGATTAGTTGTTTGACTATCTAGAAAGATAATGGTCATGTCTAGTTGATTGACTATCCGGAAGGGTAATGGTCATGATTAGTTGTTTGACTATCCAGAAGGATAATGGTCATGTCTAGTTGTTTGACTATCCAGAAGGATAATGGTCATGTCTAGTTGTTTGACTATCTAGAAGGATAATGGTCATGTCTAGTTGTTTGACTATCTAGAAGGATAATGGTCATGTCTAGTTGTTTGACTATCCAGAAGGATAATGGTCATGTCTAGTTGTTTGACTATCCAGAAGGATAATGGTCATGTCTAGTTGTTTGACTATCCAGAAGGATAATGGTCATGTCTAGTTGTTTGACTATCCAGAAGGATAATGGTCATGTCTAGTTGTTTGACTATCCAGAAGGATAATGGTCATGTCTAGTTGTTTGACTATCCAGAAGGATAATGGTCATGATTAGTTGTTTGACTATCCAGAAGGATAATGGTCATGTCTAGTTGTTTGACTATCCAGAAGGATAATGGTCATGATTAGTTGTTTGACTATCCAGAAGGATAATGGTCATGTCTAGTTGTTTGACTATCTAGAAGGATAATGGTCATGTCTAGTTGTTTGACTATCCGGAAGGGTAATGGTCATGTCTAGTTGTTTGACTATCTAGAAGGATAATGGTCATGTCTAGTTGTTTGACTATCCAGAAGGATAATGGTCATGTCTAGTTGTTTGACTATCCAGAAGGATAATGGTCATGTCTAGTTGTTTGACTATCCAGAAGGATAATGGTCATGATTAGTTGTTTGACTATCCAGAAGGATAATGGTCATGTCTAGTTGTTTGACTATCCAGAAGGATAATGGTCATGATTAGTTGTTTGACTATCCAGAAGGATAATGGTCATGTCTAGTTGTTTGACTATCTAGAAGGATAATGGTCATGTCTAGTTGTTTGACTATCCGGAAGGGTAATGGTCATGTCTAGTTGTTTGACTATCTAGAAGGATAATGGTCATGTCTAGTTGTTTGACTATCTAGAAGGATAATGGTCATGTCTAGTTGTTTGACTATCCGGAAGGATAATGGTCATGATTAGTTGTTTGACTATCTAGAAGGATAATGGTCATGTCTAGTTGTTTGACTATCTAGAAGGATAATGGTCATGTCTAGTTGTTTGACTATCCGGAAGGGTAATGGTCATGATTAGTCGTTTGACTATCTAGAAGGATAATGGTCATGATTAGTTGTTTGACTATCTAGAAAGATAATGGTCATGTCTAGTTGATTGACTATCCGGAAGGGTAATGGTCATGATTAGTTGTTTGACTATCCAGAAGGATAATGGTCATGTCTAGTTGTTTGACTATCCAGAAGGATAATGGTCATGTCTAGTTGTTTGACTATCCAGAAGGATAATGGTCATGTCTAGTTGTTTGACTATCCAGAAGGATAATGGTCATGTCTAGTTGTTTGACTATCCAGAAGGATAATGGTCATGTCTAGTTGTTTGACTATCCAGAAGGATAATGGTCATGATTAGTTGTTTGACTATCCAGAAGGATAATGGTCATGTCTAGTTGTTTGACTATCTAGAAGGATAATGGTCATGTCTAGTTGTTTGACTATCCGGAAGGGTAATGGTCATGTCTAGTTGTTTGACTATCTAGAAGGATAATGGTCATGTCTAGTTGTTTGACTATCTAGAAGGATAATGGTCATGTCTAGTTGTTTGACTATCCGGAAGGGTAATGGTCATGATTAGTTGTTTGACTATCTAGAAGGATAATGGTCATGATTAGTTGTTTGACTATCTAGAAGGATAATGGTCATGTCTAGTTGTTTGACTATCCGGAAGGGTAATGGTCATGATTAGTTGTTTGACTATCCAGAAGGATAATGGTCATGTCTAGTTGTTTGACTATCCAGAAGGATAATGGTCATGATTAGTTGTTTGACTATCCAGAAGGATAATGGTCATGTCTAGTTGTTTGACTATCTAGAAGGATAATGGTCATGTCTAGTTGTTTGACTATCCGGAAGGGTAATGGTCATGTCTAGTTGTTTGACTATCTAGAAGGATAATGGTCATGTCTAGTTGTTTGACTATCTAGAAGGATAATGGTCATGTCTAGTTGTTTGACTATCCGGAAGGATAATGGTCATGATTAGTTGTTTGACTATCTAGAAGGATAATGGTCATGTCTAGTTGTTTGACTATCTAGAAGGATAATGGTCATGTCTAGTTGTTTGACTATCCGGAAGGGTAATGGTCATGATTAGTCGTTTGACTATCTAGAAGGATAATGGTCATGATTAGTTGTTTGACTATCTAGAAGGATAATGGTCATGTCTAGTTGATTGACTATCCGGAAGGGTAATGGTCATGATTAGTTGTTTGACTATCCAGAAGGATAATGGTCATGTCTAGTTGTTTGACTATCTAGAAGGATAATGGTCATGTCTAGTTGTTTGACTATCTAGAAGGATAATGGTCATGTCTAGTTGTTTGACTATCCAGAAGGATAATGGTCATGTCTAGTTGTTTGACTATCCAGAAGGATAATGGTCATGATTAGTTGTTTGACTATCCAGAAGGATAATGGTCATGTCTAGTTGTTTGACTATCCAGAAGGATAATGGTCATGTCTAGTTGTTTGACTATCCAGAAGGATAATGGTCATGTCTAGTTGTTTGACTATCCAGAAGGATAATGGTCATGTCTAGTTGTTTGACTATCCAGAAGGATAATGGTCATGTCTAGTTGTTTGACTATCCAGAAGGATAATGGTCATGTCTAGTTGTTTGACTATCCAGAAGGATAATGGTCATGATTAGTTGTTTGACTATCCAGAAGGATAATGGTCATGTCTAGTTGTTTGACTATCCAGAAGGATAATGGTCATGATTAGTTGTTTGACTATCTAGAAGGATAATGGTCATGTCTAGTTGTTTGACTATCCGGAAGGGTAATGGTCATTTCTAGTTGTTTGACTATCTAGAAGGATAATGGTCATGTCTAGTTGTTTGACTATCTAGAAGGATAATGGTCATGTCTAGTTGTTTGACTATCCGGAAGGATAATGGTCATGATTAGTTGTTTGACTATCTAGAAGGATAATGGTCATGTCTAGTTGTTTGACTATCTAGAAGGATAATGGTCATGTCTAGTTGTTTGACTATCCGGAAGGGTAATGGTCATGATTAGTTGTTTGACTATCTAGAAGGATAATGGTCATGATTAGTTGTTTGACTATCTAGAAGGATAATGGTCATGTCTAGTTGTTTGACTATCCAGAAGGGTAATGGTCATGATTAGTTGTTTGACTATCCAGAAGGGTAATGGTCATGTCTAGTTGTTTGACTATCTAGAAGGATAATGGTCATGTCTAGTTGTTTGACTATCCGGAAGGGTAATGGTCATGATTAGTCGTTTGACTATCTAGAAGGATAATGGTCATGATTAGTTGTTTGACTATCTAGAAAGATAATGGTCATGTCTAGTTGATTGACTATCCGGAAGGGTAATGGTCATGATTAGTTGTTTGACTATCCAGAAGGATAATGGTCATGTCTAGTTGTTTGACTATCCAGAAGGATAATGGTCATGTCTAGTTGTTTGACTATCCAGAAGGATAATGGTCATGTCTAGTTGTTTGACTATCCAGAAGGATAATGGTCATGTCTAGTTGTTTGACTATCTAGAAGGATAATGGTCATGTCTAGTTGTTTGACTATCCGGAAGGGTAATGGTCATGATTAGTCGTTTGACTATCTAGAAGGATAATGGTCATGATTAGTTGTTTGACTATCTAGAAAGATAATGGTCATGTCTAGTTGATTGACTATCCGGAAGGGTAATGGTCATGATTAGTTGTTTGACTATCCAGAAGGATAATGGTCATGTCTAGTTGTTTGACTATCCAGAAGGATAATGGTCATGTCTAGTTGTTTGACTATCCAGAAGGATAATGGTCATGTCTAGTTGTTTGACTATCCAGAAGGATAATGGTCATGTCTAGTTGTTTGACTATCCAGAAGGATAATGGTCATGTCTAGTTGTTTGACTATCCAGAAGGATAATGGTCATGATTAGTTGTTTGACTATCCAGAAGGATAATGGTCATGTCTAGTTGTTTGACTATCTAGAAGGATAATGGTCATGTCTAGTTGTTTGACTATCCGGAAGGGTAATGGTCATGTCTAGTTGTTTGACTATCTAGAAGGATAATGGTCATGTCTAGTTGTTTGACTATCTAGAAGGATAATGGTCATGTCTAGTTGTTTGACTATCCGGAAGGGTAATGGTCATGATTAGTTGTTTGACTATCTAGAAGGATAATGGTCATGATTAGTTGTTTGACTATCTAGAAGGATAATGGTCATGTCTAGTTGTTTGACTATCCGGAAGGGTAATGGTCATGATTAGTTGTTTGACTATCCAGAAGGATAATGGTCATGTCTAGTTGTTTGACTATCCAGAAGGATAATGGTCATGATTAGTTGTTTGACTATCCAGAAGGATAATGGTCATGTCTAGTTGTTTGACTATCTAGAAGGATAATGGTCATGTCTAGTTGTTTGACTATCCGGAAGGGTAATGGTCATGTCTAGTTGTTTGACTATCTAGAAGGATAATGGTCATGTCTAGTTGTTTGACTATCTAGAAGGATAATGGTCATGTCTAGTTGTTTGACTATCCGGAAGGATAATGGTCATGATTAGTTGTTTGACTATCTAGAAGGATAATGGTCATGTCTAGTTGTTTGACTATCTAGAAGGATAATGGTCATGTCTAGTTGTTTGACTATCCGGAAGGGTAATGGTCATGATTAGTCGTTTGACTATCTAGAAGGATAATGGTCATGATTAGTTGTTTGACTATCTAGAAGGATAATGGTCATGTCTAGTTGATTGACTATCCGGAAGGGTAATGGTCATGATTAGTTGTTTGACTATCCAGAAGGATAATGGTCATGTCTAGTTGTTTGACTATCTAGAAGGATAATGGTCATGTCTAGTTGTTTGACTATCTAGAAGGATAATGGTCATGTCTAGTTGTTTGACTATCCAGAAGGATAATGGTCATGTCTAGTTGTTTGACTATCCAGAAGGATAATGGTCATGATTAGTTGTTTGACTATCCAGAAGGATAATGGTCATGTCTAGTTGTTTGACTATCCAGAAGGATAATGGTCATGTCTAGTTGTTTGACTATCCAGAAGGATAATGGTCATGTCTAGTTGTTTGACTATCCAGAAGGATAATGGTCATGTCTAGTTGTTTGACTATCCAGAAGGATAATGGTCATGTCTAGTTGTTTGACTATCCAGAAGGATAATGGTCATGTCTAGTTGTTTGACTATCCAGAAGGATAATGGTCATGATTAGTTGTTTGACTATCCAGAAGGATAATGGTCATGTCTAGTTGTTTGACTATCCAGAAGGATAATGGTCATGATTAGTTGTTTGACTATCTAGAAGGATAATGGTCATGTCTAGTTGTTTGACTATCCGGAAGGGTAATGGTCATTTCTAGTTGTTTGACTATCTAGAAGGATAATGGTCATGTCTAGTTGTTTGACTATCTAGAAGGATAATGGTCATGTCTAGTTGTTTGACTATCCGGAAGGATAATGGTCATGATTAGTTGTTTGACTATCTAGAAGGATAATGGTCATGTCTAGTTGTTTGACTATCCAGAAGGATAATGGTCATGTCTAGTTGTTTGACTATCCAGAAGGATAATGGTCATGATTAGTTGTTTGACTATCCAGAAGGATAATGGTCATGTCTAGTTGTTTGACTATCCGGAAGGATAATGGTCATGTCTAGTTGTTTGACTATCCGGAAGGATAATGGTCATGATTAGTTGTTTGACTATCTAGAAGGATAATGGTCATGTCTAGTTGTTTGACTATCTAGAAGGATAATGGTCATGTCTAGTTGTTTGACTATCTAGAAGGATAATGGTCATGTCTAGTTGTTTGACTATCCGGAAGGGTAATGGTCATGATTAGTTGTTTGACTATCTAGAAGGATAATGGTCATGATTAGTTGTTTGACTATCTAGAAGGATAATGGTCATGTCTAGTTGTTTGACTATCCAGAAGGGTAATGGTCATGATTAGTTGTTTGACTATCCAGAAGGGTAATGGTCATGTCTAGTTGTTTGACTATCTAGAAGGATAATGGTCATGTCTAGTTGTTTGACTATCTAGAAGGATAATGGTCATGTCTAGTTGTTTGACTATCCAGAAGGATAATGGTCATGTCTAGTTGTTTGACTATCTAGAAGGATAATGGTCATGTCTAGTTGTTTGACTATCCAGAAGGATAATGGTCATGTCTAGTTGTTTGACTATCTAGAAGGATAATGGTCATGTCTAGTTGTTTGACTATCTAGAAGGATAATGGTCATGTCTAGTTGTTTGACTATCCAGAAGGATAATGGTCATGTCTAGTTGTTTGACTATCCAGAAGGATAATGGTCATGATTAGTTGTTTGACTATCCAGAAGGATAATGGTCATGTCTAGTTGTTTGACTATCCAGAAGGATAATGGTCATGTCTAGTTGTTTGACTATCCAGAAGGATAATGGTCATGTCTAGTTGTTTGACTATCCAGAAGGATAATGGTCATGTCTAGTTGTTTGACTATCCAGAAGGATAATGGTCATGTCTAGTTGTTTGACTATCCAGAAGGATAATGGTCATGTCTAGTTGTTTGACTATCCAGAAGGATAATGGTCATGATTAGTTGTTTGACTATCCAGAAGGATAATGGTCATGTCTAGTTGTTTGACTATCCAGAAGGATAATGGTCATGATTAGTTGTTTGACTATCTAGAAGGATAATGGTCATGTCTAGTTGTTTGACTATCCAGAAGGGTAATGGTCATGATTAGTTGTTTGACTATCCAGAAGGGTAATGGTCATGTCTAGTTGTTTGACTATCTAGAAGGATAATGGTCATGTCTAGTTGTTTGACTATCTAGAAGGATAATGGTCATGTCTAGTTGTTTGACTATCCGGAAGGATAATGGTCATGATTAGTTGTTTGACTATCTAGAAGGATAATGGTCATGTCTAGTTGTTTGACTATCTAGAAGGATAATGGTCATGTCTAGTTGTTTGACTATCCGGAAGGGTAATGGTCATGATTAGTCGTTTGACTATCTAGAAGGATAATGGTCATGATTAGTTGTTTGACTATCTAGAAAGATAATGGTCATGTCTAGTTGATTGACTATCCGGAAGGGTAATGGTCATGATTAGTTGTTTGACTATCCAGAAGGATAATGGTCATGTCTAGTTGTTTGACTATCTAGAAGGATAATGGTCATGTCTAGTTGTTTGACTATCTAGAAGGATAATGGTCATGTCTAGTTGTTTGACTATCCAGAAGGATAATGGTCATGTCTAGTTGTTTGACTATCCAGAAGGATAATGGTCATGTCTAGTTGTTTGACTATCTAGAAGGATAATGGTCATGTCTAGTTGTTTGACTATCTAGAAGGATAATGGTCATGTCTAGTTGTTTGACTATCCAGAAGGATAATGGTCATGTCTAGTTGTTTGACTATCTAGAAGGATAATGGTCATGTCTAGTTGTTTGACTATCCAGAAGGATAATGGTCATGTCTAGTTGTTTGACTATCTAGAAGGATAATGGTCATGTCTAGTTGTTTGACTATCCAGAAGGGTAATGGTCATGTCTAGTTGTTTGACTATCCAGAAGGATAATGGTCATGTCTAGTTGTTTGACTATCTAGAAGGATAATGGTCATGTCTAGTTGTTTGACTATCTAGAAGGATAATGGTCATGTCTAGTTGTTTGACTATCCAGAAGGATAATGGTCATGTCTAGTTGTTTGACTATCTAGAAGGATAATGGTCATGTCTAGTTGTTTGACTATCCAGAAGGATAATGGTCATGTCTAGTTGTTTGACTATCTAGAAGGATAATGGTCATGTCTAGTTGTTTGACTATCTAGAAGGATAATGGTCATGTCTAGTTGTTTGACTATCCAGAAGGATAATGGTCATGTCTAGTTGTTTGACTATCCAGAAGGATAATGGTCATGATTAGTTGTTTGACTATCCAGAAGGATAATGGTCATGTCTAGTTGTTTGACTATCCAGAAGGATAATGGTCATGTCTAGTTGTTTGACTATCCAGAAGGATAATGGTCATGTCTAGTTGTTTGACTATCCAGAAGGATAATGGTCATGTCTAGTTGTTTGACTATCCAGAAGGATAATGGTCATGTCTAGTTGTTTGACTATCCAGAAGGATAATGGTCATGTCTAGTTGTTTGACTATCCAGAAGGATAATGGTCATGATTAGTTGTTTGACTATCCAGAAGGATAATGGTCATGTCTAGTTGTTTGACTATCCAGAAGGATAATGGTCATGATTAGTTGTTTGACTATCCAGAAGGATAATGGTCATGTCTAGTTGTTTGACTATCTAGAAGGATAATGGTCATGTCTAGTTGTTTGACTATCCGGAAGGGTAATGGTCATGTCTAGTTGTTTGACTATCTAGAAGGATAATGGTCATGTCTAGTTGTTTGACTATCTAGAAGGATAATGGTCATGTCTAGTTGTTTGACTATCCGGAAGGATAATGGTCATGATTAGTTGTTTGACTATCTAGAAGGATAATGGTCATGTCTAGTTGTTTGACTATCTAGAAGGATAATGGTCATGTCTAGTTGTTTGACTATCCGGAAGGGTAATGGTCATGATTAGTCGTTTGACTATCTAGAAGGATAATGGTCATGATTAGTTGTTTGACTATCTAGAAAGATAATGGTCATGTCTAGTTGATTGACTATCCGGAAGGGTAATGGTCATGATTAGTTGTTTGACTATCCAGAAGGATAATGGTCATGTCTAGTTGTTTGACTATCCAGAAGGATAATGGTCATGTCTAGTTGTTTGACTATCCAGAAGGATAATGGTCATGTCTAGTTGTTTGACTATCCAGAAGGATAATGGTCATGTCTAGTTGTTTGACTATCCAGAAGGATAATGGTCATGTCTAGTTGTTTGACTATCCAGAAGGATAATGGTCATGATTAGTTGTTTGACTATCCAGAAGGATAATGGTCATGTCTAGTTGTTTGACTATCTAGAAGGATAATGGTCATGTCTAGTTGTTTGACTATCCGGAAGGGTAATGGTCATGTCTAGTTGTTTGACTATCTAGAAGGATAATGGTCATGTCTAGTTGTTTGACTATCTAGAAGGATAATGGTCATGTCTAGTTGTTTGACTATCCGGAAGGGTAATGGTCATGATTAGTTGTTTGACTATCTAGAAGGATAATGGTCATGATTAGTTGTTTGACTATCTAGAAGGATAATGGTCATGTCTAGTTGTTTGACTATCCGGAAGGGTAATGGTCATGATTAGTTGTTTGACTATCCAGAAGGATAATGGTCATGTCTAGTTGTTTGACTATCCAGAAGGATAATGGTCATGATTAGTTGTTTGACTATCCAGAAGGATAATGGTCATGTCTAGTTGTTTGACTATCTAGAAGGATAATGGTCATGTCTAGTTGTTTGACTATCCGGAAGGGTAATGGTCATGTCTAGTTGTTTGACTATCTAGAAGGATAATGGTCATGTCTAGTTGTTTGACTATCTAGAAGGATAATGGTCATGTCTAGTTGTTTGACTATCCGGAAGGATAATGGTCATGATTAGTTGTTTGACTATCTAGAAGGATAATGGTCATGTCTAGTTGTTTGACTATCTAGAAGGATAATGGTCATGTCTAGTTGTTTGACTATCCGGAAGGGTAATGGTCATGATTAGTCGTTTGACTATCTAGAAGGATAATGGTCATGATTAGTTGTTTGACTATCTAGAAGGATAATGGTCATGTCTAGTTGATTGACTATCCGGAAGGGTAATGGTCATGATTAGTTGTTTGACTATCCAGAAGGATAATGGTCATGTCTAGTTGTTTGACTATCTAGAAGGATAATGGTCATGTCTAGTTGTTTGACTATCTAGAAGGATAATGGTCATGTCTAGTTGTTTGACTATCCAGAAGGATAATGGTCATGTCTAGTTGTTTGACTATCCAGAAGGATAATGGTCATGATTAGTTGTTTGACTATCCAGAAGGATAATGGTCATGTCTAGTTGTTTGACTATCCAGAAGGATAATGGTCATGTCTAGTTGTTTGACTATCCAGAAGGATAATGGTCATGTCTAGTTGTTTGACTATCCGGAAGGGTAATGGTCATGATTAGTTGTTTGACTATCCAGAAGGATAATGGTCATGTCTAGTTGTTTGACTATCCAGAAGGATAATGGTCATGATTAGTTGTTTGACTATCCAGAAGGATAATGGTCATGTCTAGTTGTTTGACTATCCAGAAGGATAATGGTCATGATTAGTTGTTTGACTATCCAGAAGGATAATGGTCATGTCTAGTTGTTTGACTATCTAGAAGGATAATGGTCATGTCTAGTTGTTTGACTATCCGGAAGGGTAATGGTCATGTCTAGTTGTTTGACTATCTAGAAGGATAATGGTCATGTCTAGTTGTTTGACTATCTAGAAGGATAATGGTCATGTCTAGTTGTTTGACTATCCGGAAGGATAATGGTCATGATTAGTTGTTTGACTATCTAGAAGGATAATGGTCATGTCTAGTTGTTTGACTATCTAGAAGGATAATGGTCATGTCTAGTTGTTTGACTATCCGGAAGGGTAATGGTCATGATTAGTCGTTTGACTATCTAGAAGGATAATGGTCATGATTAGTTGTTTGACTATCTAGAAAGATAATGGTCATGTCTAGTTGATTGACTATCCGGAAGGGTAATGGTCATGATTAGTTGTTTGACTATCCAGAAGGATAATGGTCATGTCTAGTTGTTTGACTATCCAGAAGGATAATGGTCATGTCTAGTTGTTTGACTATCCAGAAGGATAATGGTCATGTCTAGTTGTTTGACTATCCAGAAGGATAATGGTCATGTCTAGTTGTTTGACTATCCAGAAGGATAATGGTCATGTCTAGTTGTTTGACTATCCAGAAGGATAATGGTCATGATTAGTTGTTTGACTATCCAGAAGGATAATGGTCATGTCTAGTTGTTTGACTATCTAGAAGGATAATGGTCATGTCTAGTTGTTTGACTATCCGGAAGGGTAATGGTCATGTCTAGTTGTTTGACTATCTAGAAGGATAATGGTCATGTCTAGTTGTTTGACTATCTAGAAGGATAATGGTCATGTCTAGTTGTTTGACTATCCGGAAGGGTAATGGTCATGATTAGTTGTTTGACTATCTAGAAGGATAATGGTCATGATTAGTTGTTTGACTATCTAGAAGGATAATGGTCATGTCTAGTTGTTTGACTATCCGGAAGGGTAATGGTCATGATTAGTTGTTTGACTATCCAGAAGGATAATGGTCATGTCTAGTTGTTTGACTATCCAGAAGGATAATGGTCATGATTAGTTGTTTGACTATCCAGAAGGATAATGGTCATGTCTAGTTGTTTGACTATCTAGAAGGATAATGGTCATGTCTAGTTGTTTGACTATCCGGAAGGGTAATGGTCATGTCTAGTTGTTTGACTATCTAGAAGGATAATGGTCATGTCTAGTTGTTTGACTATCTAGAAGGATAATGGTCATGTCTAGTTGTTTGACTATCCGGAAGGATAATGGTCATGATTAGTTGTTTGACTATCTAGAAGGATAATGGTCATGTCTAGTTGTTTGACTATCTAGAAGGATAATGGTCATGTCTAGTTGTTTGACTATCCGGAAGGGTAATGGTCATGATTAGTCGTTTGACTATCTAGAAGGATAATGGTCATGATTAGTTGTTTGACTATCTAGAAGGATAATGGTCATGTCTAGTTGATTGACTATCCGGAAGGGTAATGGTCATGATTAGTTGTTTGACTATCCAGAAGGATAATGGTCATGTCTAGTTGTTTGACTATCTAGAAGGATAATGGTCATGTCTAGTTGTTTGACTATCTAGAAGGATAATGGTCATGTCTAGTTGTTTGACTATCCAGAAGGATAATGGTCATGTCTAGTTGTTTGACTATCCAGAAGGATAATGGTCATGATTAGTTGTTTGACTATCCAGAAGGATAATGGTCATGTCTAGTTGTTTGACTATCCAGAAGGATAATGGTCATGTCTAGTTGTTTGACTATCCAGAAGGATAATGGTCATGTCTAGTTGTTTGACTATCCAGAAGGATAATGGTCATGTCTAGTTGTTTGACTATCCAGAAGGATAATGGTCATGTCTAGTTGTTTGACTATCCAGAAGGATAATGGTCATGTCTAGTTGTTTGACTATCCAGAAGGATAATGGTCATGATTAGTTGTTTGACTATCCAGAAGGATAATGGTCATGTCTAGTTGTTTGACTATCCAGAAGGATAATGGTCATGATTAGTTGTTTGACTATCTAGAAGGATAATGGTCATGTCTAGTTGTTTGACTATCCAGAAGGGTAATGGTCATGATTAGTTGTTTGACTATCCAGAAAGGTAATGGTCATGTCTAGTTGTTTGACTATCTAGAAGGATAATGGTCATGTCTAGTTGTTTGACTATCTAGAAGGATAATGGTCATGTCTAGTTGTTTGACTATCCGGAAGGATAATGGTCATGATTAGTTGTTTGACTATCTAGAAGGATAATGGTCATGTCTAGTTGTTTGACTATCTAGAAGGATAATGGTCATGTCTAGTTGTTTGACTATCCGGAAGGGTAATGGTCATGATTAGTCGTTTGACTATCTAGAAGGATAATGGTCATGATTAGTTGTTTGACTATCTAGAAAGATAATGGTCATGTCTAGTTGATTGACTATCCGGAAGGGTAATGGTCATGATTAGTTGTTTGACTATCCAGAAGGATAATGGTCATGTCTAGTTGTTTGACTATCTAGAAGGATAATGGTCATGTCTAGTTGTTTGACTATCTAGAAGGATAATGGTCATGTCTAGTTGTTTGACTATCCAGAAGGATAATGGTCATGTCTAGTTGTTTGACTATCCAGAAGGATAATGGTCATGTCTAGTTGTTTGACTATCTAGAAGGATAATGGTCATGTCTAGTTGTTTGACTATCTAGAAGGATAATGGTCATGTCTAGTTGTTTGACTATCCAGAAGGATAATGGTCATGTCTAGTTGTTTGACTATCTAGAAGGATAATGGTCATGTCTAGTTGTTTGACTATCCAGAAGGATAATGGTCATGTCTAGTTGTTTGACTATCTAGAAGGATAATGGTCATGTCTAGTTGTTTGACTATCCAGAAGGGTAATGGTCATGTCTAGTTGTTTGACTATCCAGAAGGATAATGGTCATGTCTAGTTGTTTGACTATCTAGAAGGATAATGGTCATGTCTAGTTGTTTGACTATCTAGAAGGATAATGGTCATGTCTAGTTGTTTGACTATCCAGAAGGATAATGGTCATGTCTAGTTGTTTGACTATCTAGAAGGATAATGGTCATGTCTAGTTGTTTGACTATCCAGAAGGATAATGGTCATGTCTAGTTGTTTGACTATCTAGAAGGATAATGGTCATGTCTAGTTGTTTGACTATCTAGAAGGATAATGGTCATGTCTAGTTGTTTGACTATCCAGAAGGATAATGGTCATGTCTAGTTGTTTGACTATCCAGAAGGATAATGGTCATGATTAGTTGTTTGACTATCCAGAAGGATAATGGTCATGTCTAGTTGTTTGACTATCCAGAAGGATAATGGTCATGTCTAGTTGTTTGACTATCCAGAAGGATAATGGTCATGTCTAGTTGTTTGACTATCCAGAAGGATAATGGTCATGTCTAGTTGTTTGACTATCCAGAAGGATAATGGTCATGTCTAGTTGTTTGACTATCCAGAAGGATAATGGTCATGTCTAGTTGTTTGACTATCCAGAAGGATAATGGTCATGATTAGTTGTTTGACTATCCAGAAGGATAATGGTCATGTCTAGTTGTTTGACTATCCAGAAGGATAATGGTCATGAATAGTTGTTTGACTATCCAGAAGGATAATGGTCATGTCTAGTTGTTTGACTATCTAGAAGGATAATGGTCATGTCTAGTTGTTTGACTATCCGGAAGGGTAATGGTCATGTCTAGTTGTTTGACTATCTAGAAGGATAATGGTCATGTCTAGTTGTTTGACTATCTAGAAGGATAATGGTCATGTCTAGTTGTTTGACTATCCGGAAGGATAATGGTCATGATTAGTTGTTTGACTATCTAGAAGGATAATGGTCATGTCTAGTTGTTTGACTATCTAGAAGGATAATGGTCATGTCTAGTTGTTTGACTATCCGGAAGGGTAATGGTCATGATTAGTCGTTTGACTATCTAGAAGGATAATGGTCATGATTAGTTGTTTGACTATCTAGAAAGATAATGGTCATGTCTAGTTGATTGACTATCCGGAAGGGTAATGGTCATGATTAGTTGTTTGACTATCCAGAAGGATAATGGTCATGTCTAGTTGTTTGACTATCCAGAAGGATAATGGTCATGTCTAGTTGTTTGACTATCCAGAAGGATAATGGTCATGTCTAGTTGTTTGACTATCCAGAAGGATAATGGTCATGTCTAGTTGTTTGACTATCCAGAAGGATAATGGTCATGTCTAGTTGTTTGACTATCCAGAAGGATAATGGTCATGATTAGTTGTTTGACTATCCAGAAGGATAATGGTCATGTCTAGTTGTTTGACTATCTAGAAGGATAATGGTCATGTCTAGTTGTTTGACTATCCGGAAGGGTAATGGTCATGTCTAGTTGTTTGACTATCTAGAAGGATAATGGTCATGTCTAGTTGTTTGACTATCTAGAAGGATAATGGTCATGTCTAGTTGTTTGACTATCCGGAAGGGTAATGGTCATGATTAGTTGTTTGACTATCTAGAAGGATAATGGTCATGATTAGTTGTTTGACTATCTAGAAGGATAATGGTCATGTCTAGTTGTTTGACTATCCAGAAGGATAATGGTCATGTCTAGTTGTTTGACTATCCAGAAGGATAATGGTCATGATTAGTTGTTTGACTATCCAGAAGGATAATGGTCATGTCTAGTTGTTTGACTATCTAGAAGGATAATGGTCATGTCTAGTTGTTTGACTATCCGGAAGGGTAATGGTCATGTCTAGTTGTTTGACTATCTAGAAGGATAATGGTCATGTCTAGTTGTTTGACTATCTAGAAGGATAATGGTCATGTCTAGTTGTTTGACTATCCGGAAGGATAATGGTCATGATTAGTTGTTTGACTATCTAGAAGGATAATGGTCATGTCTAGTTGTTTGACTATCTAGAAGGATAATGGTCATGTCTAGTTGTTTGACTATCCAGAAGGATAATGGTCATGATTAGTTGTTTGACTATCCAGAAGGATAATGGTCATGTCTAGTTGTTTGACTATCCAGAAGGATAATGGTCATGTCTAGTTGTTTGACTATCCAGAAGGATAATGGTCATGTCTAGTTGTTTGACTATCCAGAAGGATAATGGTCATGTCTAGTTGTTTGACTATCCAGAAGGATAATGGTCATGTCTAGTTGTTTGACTATCCAGAAGGATAATGGTCATGTCTAGTTGTTTGACTATCCAGAAGGATAATGGTCATGATTAGTTGTTTGACTATCCAGAAGGATAATGGTCATGTCTAGTTGTTTGACTATCCAGAAGGATAATGGTCATGATTAGTTGTTTGACTATCTAGAAGGATAATGGTCATGTCTAGTTGTTTGACTATCCAGAAGGGTAATGGTCATGATTAGTTGTTTGACTATCCAGAAAGGTAATGGTCATGTCTAGTTGTTTGACTATCTAGAAGGATAATGGTCATGTCTAGTTGTTTGACTATCTAGAAGGATAATGGTCATGTCTAGTTGTTTGACTATCCGGAAGGATAATGGTCATGATTAGTTGTTTGACTATCTAGAAGGATAATGGTCATGTCTAGTTGTTTGACTATCTAGAAGGATAATGGTCATGTCTAGTTGTTTGACTATCCGGAAGGGTAATGGTCATGATTAGTCGTTTGACTATCTAGAAGGATAATGGTCATGATTAGTTGTTTGACTATCTAGAAAGATAATGGTCATGTCTAGTTGATTGACTATCCGGAAGGGTAATGGTCATGATTAGTTGTTTGACTATCCAGAAGGATAATGGTCATGTCTAGTTGTTTGACTATCTAGAAGGATAATGGTCATGTCTAGTTGTTTGACTATCTAGAAGGATAATGGTCATGTCTAGTTGTTTGACTATCCAGAAGGATAATGGTCATGTCTAGTTGTTTGACTATCCAGAAGGATAATGGTCATGTCTAGTTGTTTGACTATCTAGAAGGATAATGGTCATGTCTAGTTGTTTGACTATCTAGAAGGATAATGGTCATGTCTAGTTGTTTGACTATCCAGAAGGATAATGGTCATGTCTAGTTGTTTGACTATCTAGAAGGATAATGGTCATGTCTAGTTGTTTGACTATCCAGAAGGATAATGGTCATGTCTAGTTGTTTGACTATCTAGAAGGATAATGGTCATGTCTAGTTGTTTGACTATCCAGAAGGGTAATGGTCATGTCTAGTTGTTTGACTATCCAGAAGGATAATGGTCATGTCTAGTTGTTTGACTATCTAGAAGGATAATGGTCATGTCTAGTTGTTTGACTATCTAGAAGGATAATGGTCATGTCTAGTTGTTTGACTATCCAGAAGGATAATGGTCATGTCTAGTTGTTTGACTATCTAGAAGGATAATGGTCATGTCTAGTTGTTTGACTATCCAGAAGGATAATGGTCATGTCTAGTTGTTTGACTATCTAGAAGGATAATGGTCATGTCTAGTTGTTTGACTATCTAGAAGGATAATGGTCATGTCTAGTTGTTTGACTATCCAGAAGGATAATGGTCATGTCTAGTTGTTTGACTATCCAGAAGGATAATGGTCATGATTAGTTGTTTGACTATCCAGAAGGATAATGGTCATGTCTAGTTGTTTGACTATCCAGAAGGATAATGGTCATGTCTAGTTGTTTGACTATCCAGAAGGATAATGGTCATGTCTAGTTGTTTGACTATCCAGAAGGATAATGGTCATGTCTAGTTGTTTGACTATCCAGAAGGATAATGGTCATGTCTAGTTGTTTGACTATCCAGAAGGATAATGGTCATGTCTAGTTGTTTGACTATCCAGAAGGATAATGGTCATGATTAGTTGTTTGACTATCCAGAAGGATAATGGTCATGTCTAGTTGTTTGACTATCCAGAAGGATAATGGTCATGAATAGTTGTTTGACTATCCAGAAGGATAATGGTCATGTCTAGTTGTTTGACTATCTAGAAGGATAATGGTCATGTCTAGTTGTTTGACTATCCGGAAGGGTAATGGTCATGTCTAGTTGTTTGACTATCTAGAAGGATAATGGTCATGTCTAGTTGTTTGACTATCTAGAAGGATAATGGTCATGTCTAGTTGTTTGACTATCCGGAAGGATAATGGTCATGATTAGTTGTTTGACTATCTAGAAGGATAATGGTCATGTCTAGTTGTTTGACTATCTAGAAGGATAATGGTCATGTCTAGTTGTTTGACTATCCGGAAGGGTAATGGTCATGATTAGTCGTTTGACTATCTAGAAGGATAATGGTCATGATTAGTTGTTTGACTATCTAGAAAGATAATGGTCATGTCTAGTTGATTGACTATCCGGAAGGGTAATGGTCATGATTAGTTGTTTGACTATCCAGAAGGATAATGGTCATGTCTAGTTGTTTGACTATCCAGAAGGATAATGGTCATGTCTAGTTGTTTGACTATCCAGAAGGATAATGGTCATGTCTAGTTGTTTGACTATCCAGAAGGATAATGGTCATGTCTAGTTGTTTGACTATCCAGAAGGATAATGGTCATGTCTAGTTGTTTGACTATCCAGAAGGATAATGGTCATGATTAGTTGTTTGACTATCCAGAAGGATAATGGTCATGTCTAGTTGTTTGACTATCTAGAAGGATAATGGTCATGTCTAGTTGTTTGACTATCCGGAAGGGTAATGGTCATGTCTAGTTGTTTGACTATCTAGAAGGATAATGGTCATGTCTAGTTGTTTGACTATCTAGAAGGATAATGGTCATGTCTAGTTGTTTGACTATCCGGAAGGGTAATGGTCATGATTAGTTGTTTGACTATCTAGAAGGATAATGGTCATGATTAGTTGTTTGACTATCTAGAAGGATAATGGTCATGTCTAGTTGTTTGACTATCCAGAAGGATAATGGTCATGTCTAGTTGTTTGACTATCCAGAAGGATAATGGTCATGATTAGTTGTTTGACTATCCAGAAGGATAATGGTCATGTCTAGTTGTTTGACTATCTAGAAGGATAATGGTCATGTCTAGTTGTTTGACTATCCGGAAGGGTAATGGTCATGTCTAGTTGTTTGACTATCTAGAAGGATAATGGTCATGTCTAGTTGTTTGACTATCTAGAAGGATAATGGTCATGTCTAGTTGTTTGACTATCCGGAAGGATAATGGTCATGATTAGTTGTTTGACTATCTAGAAGGATAATGGTCATGTCTAGTTGTTTGACTATCTAGAAGGATAATGGTCATGTCTAGTTGTTTGACTATCCGGAAGGGTAATGGTCATGATTAGTCGTTTGACTATCTAGAAGGATAATGGTCATGATTAGTTGTTTGACTATCTAGAAGGATAATGGTCATGTCTAGTTGATTGACTATCCGGAAGGGTAATGGTCATGATTAGTTGTTTGACTATCCAGAAGGATAATGGTCATGTCTAGTTGTTTGACTATCTAGAAGGATAATGGTCATGTCTAGTTGTTTGACTATCTAGAAGGATAATGGTCATGTCTAGTTGTTTGACTATCCAGAAGGATAATGGTCATGTCTAGTTGTTTGACTATCTAGAAGGATAATGGTCATGTCTAGTTGTTTGACTATCCAGAAGGATAATGGTCATGTCTAGTTGTTTGACTATCCAGAAGGATAATGGTCATGTCTAGTTGTTTGACTATCCAGAAGGATAATGGTCATGTCTAGTTGTTTGACTATCCAGAAGGATAATGGTCATGTCTAGTTGTTTGACTATCCAGAAGGATAATGGTCATGTCTAGTTGTTTGACTATCCAGAAGGATAATGGTCATGATTAGTTGTTTGACTATCCAGAAGGATAATGGTCATGTCTAGTTGTTTGACTATCTAGAAGGATAATGGTCATGTCTAGTTGTTTGACTATCCGGAAGGGTAATGGTCATGTCTAGTTGTTTGACTATCTAGAAGGATAATGGTCATGTCTAGTTGTTTGACTATCTAGAAGGATAATGGTCATGTCTAGTTGTTTGACTATCCGGAAGGGTAATGGTCATGATTAGTTGTTTGACTATCTAGAAGGATAATGGTCATGATTAGTTGTTTGACTATCTAGAAGGATAATGGTCATGTCTAGTTTTTTGACTATCCGGAAGGGTAATGGTCATGATTAGTTGTTTGACTATCCAGAAGGGTAATGGTCATGTCTAGTTGTTTGACTATCTAGAAGGATAATGGTCATGTCTAGTTGTTTGACGATCTAGAAGGATAATGGTCATGTCTAGTTGTTTGACTATCCAGAAGGATAATGGTCATGTCTAGTTGTTTGACTATCTAGAAGGATAATGGTCATGTCTAGTTGTTTGACTATCCAGAAGGGTAATGGTCATGTCTAGTTGTTTGACTATCTAGAAGGATAATGGTCATGTCTAGTTGTTTGACTATCTAGAAGGATAATGGTCATGTCTAGTTGTTTGACTATCCAGAAGGATAATGGTCATGTCTAGTTGTTTGACTATCTAGAAGGATAATGGTCATGTCTAGTTGTTTGACTATCCAGAAGGATAATGGTCATGTCTAGTTGTTTGACTATCCAGAAGGGTAATGGTCATGTCTAGTTGTTTGACTATCTAGAAGGATAATGGTCATGTCTAGTTGTTTGACTATCTAGAAGGATAATGGTCATGTCTAGTTGTTTGACTATCCAGAAGGATAATGGTCATGTCTAGTTGTTTGACTATCTAGAAGGATAATGGTCATGTCTAGTTGTTTGACTATCCAGAAGGATAATGGTCATGTCTAGTTGTTTGACTATCTAGAAGGATAATGGTCATGTCTAGTTGTTTGACTATCCAGAAGGATAATGGTCATGTCTAGTTGTTTGACTATCCAGAAGGATAATGGTCATGTCTAGTTGTTTGACTATCTAGAAGGATAATGGTCATGTCTAGTTGTTTGACTATCCAGAAGGATAATGGTCATGTCTAGTTGTTTGACTATCTAGAAGGATAATGGTCATGTCTAGTTGTTTGACTATCCAGAAGGATAATGGTCATGTCTAGTTGTTTGACTATCCAGAAGGATAATGGTCATGTCTAGTTGTTTGACTATCCAGAAGGATAATGGTCATGTCTAGTTGTTTGACTATCCAGAAGGATAATGGTCATGTCTAGTTGTTTGACTATCCAGAAGGATAATGGTCATGTCTAGTTGTTTGACTATCCAGAAGGATAATGGTCATGTCTAGTTGTTTGACTATCCAGAAGGATAATGGTCATGTCTAGTTGTTTGACTATCCAGAAGGATAATGGTCATGATTAGTTGTTTGACTATCCAGAAGGATAATGGTCATGTCTAGTTGTTTGACTATCTAGAAGGATAATGGTCATGTCTAGTTGTTTGACTATCTAGAAGGATAATGGTCATGTCTAGTTGTTTGACTATCCGGAAGGGTAATGGTCATGATTAGTCGTTTGACTATCTAGAAGGATAATGGTCATGATTAGTTGTTTGACTATCTAGAAGGATAATGGTCATGTCTAGTTGATTGACTATCCGGAAGGGTAATGGTCATGATTAGTTGTTTGACTATCCAGAAGGATAATGGTCATGTCTAGTTGTTTGACTATCTAGAAGGATAATGGTCATGTCTAGTTGTTTGACTATCTAGAAGGATAATGGTCATGTCTAGTTGTTTGACTATCCAGAAGGATAATGGTCATGTCTAGTTGTTTGACTATCTAGAAGGATAATGGTCATGTCTAGTTGTTTGACTATCCAGAAGGATAATGGTCATGTCTAGTTGTTTGACTATCCAGAAGGATAATGGTCATGTCTAGTTGTTTGACTATCTAGAAGGATAATGGTCATGTCTAGTTGTTTGACTATCTAGAAGGATAATGGTCATGTCTAGTTGTTTGACTATCCGGAAGGATAATGGTCATGATTAGTTGTTTGACTATCTAGAAGGATAATGGGCATGTCTAGTTGTTTGACTATCTAGAAGGATAATGGTCATGTCTAGTTGTTTGACTATCCGGAAGGGTAATGGTCATGATTAGTCGTTTGACTATCTAGAAGGATAATGGTCATGATTAGTTGTTTGACTATCTAGAAGGATAATGGTCATGTCTAGTTGATTGACTATCCGGAAGGGTAATGGTCATTATTAGTTGTTTGACTATCCAGAAGGATAATGGTCATGTCTAGTTGTTTGACTATCTAGAAGGATAATGGTCATGTCTAGTTGTTTGACTATCTAGAAGGATAATGGTCATGTCTAGTTGTTTGACTATCCAGAAGGATAATGGTCATGTCTAGTTGTTTGACTATCTAGAAGGATAATGGTCATGTCTAGTTGTTTGACTATCTAGAAGGATAATGGTCATGTCTAGTTGTTTGACTATCCAGAAGGATAATGGTCATGTCTAGTTGTTTGACTATCTAGAAGGATAATGGTCATGTCTAGTTGTTTGACTATCCGGAAGGGTAATGGTCATGTCTAGTTGTTTGACTATCTAGAAGGATAATGGTCATGTCTAGTTGTTTGACTATCTAGAAGGATAATGGTCATGTCTAGTTGTTTGACTATCCGGAAGGATAATGGTCATGATTAGTTGTTTGACTATCTAGAAGGATAATGGTCATGTCTAGTTGTTTGACTATCTAGAAGGATAATGGTCATGTCTAGTTGTTTGACTATCCGGAAGGGTAATGGTCATGATTAGTCGTTTGACTATCTAGAAGGATAATGGTCATGATTAGTTGTTTGACTATCTAGAAGGATAATGGTCATGTCTAGTTGATTGACTATCCGGAAGGGTAATGGTCATGATTAGTTGTTTGACTATCCAGAAGGATAATGGTCATGTCTAGTTGTTTGACTATCTAGAAGGATAATGGTCATGTCTAGTTGTTTGACTATCTAGAAGGATAATGGTCATGTCTAGTTGTTTGACTATCCAGAAGGATAATGGTCATGTCTAGTTGTTTGACTATCTAGAAGGATAATGGTCATGTCTAGTTGTTTGACTATCCAGAAGGATAATGGTCATGTCTAGTTGTTTGACTATCCAGAAGGATAATGGTCATGTCTAGTTGTTTGACTATCCAGAAGGATAATGGTCATGTCTAGTTGTTTGACTATCCAGAAGGATAATGGTCATGTCTAGTTGTTTGACTATCCAGAAGGATAATGGTCATGTCTAGTTGTTTGACTATCCAGAAGGATAATGGTCATGATTAGTTGTTTGACTATCTAGAAGGATAATGGTCATGTCTAGTTGTTTGACTATCCAGAAGGATAATGGTCATGTCTAGTTGTTTGACTATCTAGAAGGATAATGGTCATGTCTAGTTGTTTGACTATCCAGAAGGATAATGGTCATGTCTAGTTGTTTGACTATCTAGAAGGATAATGGTCATGTCTAGTTGTTTGACTATCCAGAAGGATAATGGTCATGTCTAGTTGTTTGACTATCCAGAAGGATAATGGTCATGTCTAGTTGTTTGACTATCCAGAAGGGTAATGGTCATGTCTAGTTGTTTGACTATCTAGAAGGATAATGGTCATGTCTAGTTGTTTGACTATCTAGAAGGATAATGGTCATGTCTAGTTGTTTGACTATCCAGAAGGATAATGGTCATGTCTAGTTGTTTGACTATCTAGAAGGATAATGGTCATGTCTAGTTGTTTGACTATCCAGAAGGATAATGGTCATGTCTAGTTGTTTGACTATCTAGAAGGATAATGGTCATGTCTAGTTGTTTGACTATCCAGAAGGATAATGGTCATGTCTAGTTGTTTGACTATCCAGAAGGATAATGGTCATGTCTAGTTGTTTGACTATCTAGAAGGATAATGGTCATGTCTAGTTGTTTGACTATCCAGAAGGATAATGGTCATGTCTAGTTGTTTGACTATCTAGAAGGATAATGGTCATGTCTAGTTGTTTGACTATCCAGAAGGATAATGGTCATGTCTAGTTGTTTGACTATCCAGAAGGATAATGGTCATGTCTAGTTGTTTGACTATCCAGAAGGATAATGGTCATGTCTAGTTGTTTGACTATCCAGAAGGATAATGGTCATGTCTAGTTGTTTGACTATCCAGAAGGATAATGGTCATGTCTAGTTGTTTGACTATCCAGAAGGATAATGGTCATGTCTAGTTGTTTGACTATCCAGAAGGATAATGGTCATGTCTAGTTGTTTGACTATCCAGAAGGATAATGGTCATGATTAGTTGTTTGACTATCCAGAAGGATAATGGTCATGTCTAGTTGTTTGACTATCTAGAAGGATAATGGTCATGTCTAGTTGTTTGACTATCCGGAAGGGTAATGGTCATGTCTAGTTGTTTGACTATCTAGAAGGATAATGGTCATGTCTAGTTGTTTGACTATCTAGAAGGATAATGGTCATGTCTAGTTGTTTGACTATCCGGAAGGATAATGGTCATGATTAGTTGTTTGACTATCTAGAAGGATAATGGTCATGTCTAGTTGTTTGACTATCTAGAAGGATAATGGTCATGTCTAGTTGTTTGACTATCCGGAAGGGTAATGGTCATGATTAGTCGTTTGACTATCTAGAAGGATAATGGTCATGATTAGTTGTTTGACTATCTAGAAGGATAATGGTCATGTCTAGTTGATTGACTATCCGGAAGGGTAATGGTCATGATTAGTTGTTTGACTATCCAGAAGGATAATGGTCATGTCTAGTTGTTTGACTATCTAGAAGGATAATGGTCATGTCTAGTTGTTTGACTATCTAGAAGGATAATGGTCATGTCTAGTTGTTTGACTATCCAGAAGGATAATGGTCATGTCTAGTTGTTTGACTATCTAGAAGGATAATGGTCATGTCTAGTTGTTTGACTATCCAGAAGGATAATGGTCATGTCTAGTTGTTTGACTATCCAGAAGGATAATGGTCATGTCTAGTTGTTTGACTATCTAGAAGGATAATGGTCATGTCTAGTTGTTTGACTATCTAGAAGGATAATGGTCATGTCTAGTTGTTTGACTATCCGGAAGGATAATGGTCATGATTAGTTGTTTGACTATCTAGAAGGATAATGGGCATGTCTAGTTGTTTGACTATCTAGAAGGATAATGGTCATGTCTAGTTGTTTGACTATCCGGAAGGGTAATGGTCATGATTAGTCGTTTGACTATCTAGAAGGATAATGGTCATGATTAGTTGTTTGACTATCTAGAAGGATAATGGTCATGTCTAGTTGATTGACTATCCGGAAGGGTAATGGTCATTATTAGTTGTTTGACTATCCAGAAGGATAATGGTCATGTCTAGTTGTTTGACTATCTAGAAGGATAATGGTCATGTCTAGTTGTTTGACTATCTAGAAGGATAATGGTCATGTCTAGTTGTTTGACTATCCAGAAGGATAATGGTCATGTCTAGTTGTTTGACTATCTAGAAGGATAATGGTCATGTCTAGTTGTTTGACTATCTAGAAGGATAATGGTCATGTCTAGTTGTTTGACTATCCAGAAGGATAATGGTCATGTCTAGTTGTTTGACTATCTAGAAGGATAATGGTCATGTCTAGTTGTTTGACTATCCGGAAGGGTAATGGTCATGTCTAGTTGTTTGACTATCTAGAAGGATAATGGTCATGTCTAGTTGTTTGACTATCTAGAAGGATAATGGTCATGTCTAGTTGTTTGACTATCCGGAAGGATAATGGTCATGATTAGTTGTTTGACTATCTAGAAGGATAATGGTCATGTCTAGTTGTTTGACTATCTAGAAGGATAATGGTCATGTCTAGTTGTTTGACTATCCGGAAGGGTAATGGTCATGATTAGTCGTTTGACTATCTAGAAGGATAATGGTCATGATTAGTTGTTTGACTATCTAGAAGGATAATGGTCATGTCTAGTTGATTGACTATCCGGAAGGGTAATGGTCATGATTAGTTGTTTGACTATCCAGAAGGATAATGGTCATGTCTAGTTGTTTGACTATCTAGAAGGATAATGGTCATGTCTAGTTGTTTGACTATCTAGAAGGATAATGGTCATGTCTAGTTGTTTGACTATCCAGAAGGATAATGGTCATGTCTAGTTGTTTGACTATCTAGAAGGATAATGGTCATGTCTAGTTGTTTGACTATCCAGAAGGATAATGGTCATGTCTAGTTGTTTGACTATCCAGAAGGATAATGGTCATGTCTAGTTGTTTGACTATCCAGAAGGATAATGGTCATGTCTAGTTGTTTGACTATCCAGAAGGATAATGGTCATGTCTAGTTGTTTGACTATCCAGAAGGATAATGGTCATGTCTAGTTGTTTGACTATCCAGAAGGATAATGGTCATGATTAGTTGTTTGACTATCCAGAAGGATAATGGTCATGTCTAGTTGTTTGACTATCTAGAAGGATAATGGTCATGTCTAGTTGTTTGACTATCCGGAAGGGTAATGGTCATGTCTAGTTGTTTGACTATCTAGAAGGATAATGGTCATGTCTAGTTGTTTGACTATCTAGAAGGATAATGGTCATGTCTAGTTGTTTGACTATCCGGAAGGGTAATGGTCATGATTAGTTGTTTGACTATCTAGAAGGATAATGGTCATGATTAGTTGTTTGACTATCTAGAAGGATAATGGTCATGTCTAGTTTTTTGACTATCCGGAAGGGTAATGGTCATGATTAGTTGTTTGACTATCCAGAAGGGTAATGGTCATGTCTAGTTGTTTGACTATCTAGAAGGATAATGGTCATGTCTAGTTGTTTGACTATCTAGAAGGATAATGGTCATGTCTAGTTGTTTGACTATCCAGAAGGATAATGGTCATGTCTAGTTGTTTGACTATCTAGAAGGATAATGGTCATGTCTAGTTGTTTGACTATCCAGAAGGATAATGGTCATGTCTAGTTGTTTGACTATCTAGAAGGATAATGGTCATGTCTAGTTGTTTGACTATCTAGAAGGATAATGGTCATGTCTAGTTGTTTGACTATCCAGAAGGATAATGGTCATGTCTAGTTGTTTGACTATCCAGAAGGATAATGGTCATGTCTAGTTGTTTGACTATCTAGAAGGATAATGGTCATGTCTAGTTGTTTGACTATCCAGAAGGATAATGGTCATGTCTAGTTGTTTGACTATCTAGAAGGATAATGGTCATGTCTAGTTGTTTGACTATCCAGAAGGATAATGGTCATGTCTAGTTGTTTGACTATCCAGAAGGATAATGGTCATGTCTAGTTGTTTGACTATCCAGAAGGATAATGGTCATGTCTAGTTGTTTGACTATCCAGAAGGATAATGGTCATGTCTAGTTGTTTGACTATCCAGAAGGATAATGGTCATGTCTAGTTGTTTGACTATCCAGAAGGATAATGGTCATGTCTAGTTGTTTGACTATCCAGAAGGATAATGGTCATGTCTAGTTGTTTGACTATCCAGAAGGATAATGGTCATGATTAGTTGTTTGACTATCCAGAAGGATAATGGTCATGTCTAGTTGTTTGACTATCTAGAAGGATAATGGTCATGTCTAGTTGTTTGACTATCCGGAAGGGTAATGGTCATGTCTAGTTGTTTGACTATCTAGAAGGATAATGGTCATGTCTAGTTGTTTGACTATCTAGAAGGATAATGGTCATGTCTAGTTGTTTGACTATCCGGAAGGATAATGGTCATGATTAGTTGTTTGACTATCTAGAAGGATAATGGTCATGTCTAGTTGTTTGACTATCTAGAAGGATAATGGTCATGTCTAGTTGTTTGACTATCCGGAAGGGTAATGGTCATGATTAGTCGTTTGACTATCTAGAAGGATAATGGTCATGATTAGTTGTTTGACTATCTAGAAGGATAATGGTCATGTCTAGTTGATTGACTATCCGGAAGGGTAATGGTCATGATTAGTTGTTTGACTATCCAGAAGGATAATGGTCATGTCTAGTTGTTTGACTATCTAGAAGGATAATGGTCATGTCTAGTTGTTTGACTATCCAGAAGGATAATGGTCATGTCTAGTTGTTTGACTATCCAGAAGGATAATGGTCATGTCTAGTTGTTTGACTATCTAGAAGGATAATGGTCATGTCTAGTTGTTTGACTATCCGGAAGGGTAATGGTCATGATTAGTCGTTTGACTATCTAGAAGGATAATGGTCATGATTAGTTGTTTGACTATCTAGAAGGATAATGGTCATGTCTAGTTGATTGACTATCCGGAAGGGTAATGGTCATGATTAGTTGTTTGACTATCCAGAAGGATAATGGTCATGTCTAGTTGTTTGACTATCTAGAAGGATAATGGTCATGTCTAGTTGTTTGACTATCTAGAAGGATAATGGTCATGTCTAGTTGTTTGACTATCCAGAAGGATAATGGTCATGTCTAGTTGTTTGACTATCTAGAAGGATAATGGTCATGTCTAGTTGTTTGACTATCCAGAAGGATAATGGTCATGTCTAGTTGTTTGACTATCCAGAAGGATAATGGTCATGTCTAGTTGTTTGACTATCCAGAAGGATAATGGTCATGTCTAGTTGTTTGACTATCCAGAAGGATAATGGTCATGTCTAGTTGTTTGACTATCCAGAAGGATAATGGTCATGTCTAGTTGTTTGACTATCCAGAAGGATAATGGTCATGATTAGTTGTTTGACTATCCAGAAGGATAATGGTCATGTCTAGTTGTTTGACTATCTAGAAGGATAATGGTCATGTCTAGTTGTTTGACTATCCGGAAGGGTAATGGTCATGTCTAGTTGTTTGACTATCTAGAAGGATAATGGTCATGTCTAGTTGTTTGACTATCTAGAAGGATAATGGTCATGTCTAGTTGTTTGACTATCCGGAAGGGTAATGGTCATGATTAGTTGTTTGACTATCTAGAAGGATAATGGTCATGATTAGTTGTTTGACTATCTAGAAGGATAATGGTCATGTCTAGTTGTTTGACTATCCGGAAGGGTAATGGTCATGATTAGTTGTTTGACTATCCAGAAGGGTAATGGTCATGTCTAGTTGTTTGACTATCTAGAAGGATAATGGTCATGTCTAGTTGTTTGACTATCTAGAAGGATAATGGTCATGTCTAGTTGTTTGACTATCCAGAAGGATAATGGTCATGTCTAGTTGTTTGACTATCTAGAAGGATAATGGTCATGTCTAGTTGTTTGACTATCCAGAAGGATAATGGTCATGTCTAGTTGTTTGACTATCCAGAAGGATAATGGTCATGTCTAGTTGTTTGACTATCCAGAAGGATAATGGTCATGTCTAGTTGTTTGACTATCCAGAAGGATAATGGTCATGTCTAGTTGTTTGACTATCCAGAAGGATAATGGTCATGTCTAGTTGTTTGACTATCCAGAAGGATAATGGTCATGTCTAGTTGTTTGACTATCCAGAAGGATAATGGTCATGATTAGTTGTTTGACTATCCAGAAGGATAATGGTCATGTCTAGTTGTTTGACTATCTAGAAGGATAATGGTCATGTCTAGTTGTTTGACTATCCGGAAGGGTAATGGTCATGTCTAGTTGTTTGACTATCTAGAAGGATAATGGTCATGTCTAGTTGTTTGACTATCTAGAAGGATAATGGTCATGTCTAGTTGTTTGACTATCCGGAAGGGTAATGGTCATGATTAGTTGTTTGACTATCTAGAAGGATAATGGTCATGATTAGTTGTTTGACTATCTAGAAGGATAATGGTCATGTCTAGTTGTTTGACTATCCGGAAGGGTAATGGTCATGATTAGTTGTTTGACTATCCAGAAGGGTAATGGTCATGTCTAGTTGTTTGACTATCTAGAAGGATAATGGTCATGTCTAGTTGTTTGACTATCTAGAAGGATAATGGTCATGTCTAGTTGTTTGACTATCCAGAAGGATAATGGTCATGTCTAGTTGTTTGACTATCTAGAAGGATAATGGTCATGTCTAGTTGTTTGACTATCCAGAAGGATAATGGTCATGTCTAGTTGTTTGACTATCCAGAAGGATAATGGTCATGTCTAGTTGTTTGACTATCCAGAAGGATAATGGTCATGTCTAGTTGTTTGACTATCCAGAAGGATAATGGTCATGTCTAGTTGTTTGACTATCCAGAAGGATAATGGTCATGTCTAGTTGTTTGACTATCCAGAAGGATAATGGTCATGTCTAGTTGTTTGACTATCCAGAAGGATAATGGTCATGTCTAGTTGTTTGACTATCTAGAAGGATAATGGTCATGTCTAGTTGTTTGACTATCCAGAAGGATAATGGTCATGTCTAGTTGTTTGACTATCTAGAAGGATAATGGTCATGTCTAGTTGTTTGACTATCTAGAAGGATAATGGTCATGTCTAGTTGTTTGACTATCCAGAAGGATAATGGTCATGTCTAGTTGTTTGACTATCTAGAAGGATAATGGTCATGTCTAGTTGTTTGACTATCTAGAAGGATAATGGTCATGTCTAGTTGTTTGACTATCTAGAAGGATAATGGTCATGTCTAGTTGTTTGACTATCCAGAAGGATAATGGTCATGTCTAGTTGTTTGACTATCTAGAAGGATAATGGTCATGTCTAGTTGTTTGACTATCCAGAAGGATAATGGTCATGTCTAGTTGTTTGACTATCCAGAAGGATAATGGTCATGTCTAGTTGTTTGACTATCCAGAAGGATAATGGTCATGTCTAGTTGTTTGACTATCCAGAAGGATAATGGTCATGTCTAGTTGTTTGACTATCCAGAAGGATAATGGTCATGTCTAGTTGTTTGACTATCCAGAAGGATAATGGTCATGTCTAGTTGTTTGACTATCTAGAAGGATAATGGTCATGTCTAGTTGTTTGACTATCCAGAAGGATAATGGTCATGTCTAGTTGTTTGACTATCTAGAAGGATAATGGTCATGTCTAGTTGTTTGACTATCTAGAAGGATAATGGTCATGTCTAGTTGTTTGACTATCCAGAAGGATAATGGTCATGTCTAGTTGTTTGACTATCTAGAAGGATAATGGTCATGTCTAGTTGTTTGACTATCCAGAAGGATAATGGTCATGTCTAGTTGTTTGACTATCCAGAAGGATAATGGTCATGTCTAGTTGTTTGACTATCCAGAAGGATAATGGTCATGATTAGTTGTTTGACTATCTAGAAGGATAATGGTCATGTCTAGTTGTTTGACTATCCGGAAGGGTAATGGTCATGATTAGTTGTTTGACTATCCAGAAGGATAATGGTCATGTCTAGTTGTTTGACTATCCAGAAGGATAATGGTCATGTCTAGTTGTTTGACTATCTAGAAGGATAATGGTCATGTCTAGTTGTTTGACTATCCAGAAGGATAATGGTCATGTCTAGTTGTTTGACTATCTAGAAGGATAATGGTCATGTCTAGTTGTTTGACTATCTAGAAGGATAATGGTCATGTCTAGTTGTTTGACTATCCAGAAGGATAATGGTCATGTCTAGTTGTTTGACTATCTAGAAGGATAATGGTCATGTCTAGTTGTTTGACTATCCAGAAGGATAATGGTCATGTCTAGTTGTTTGACTATCCAGAAGGATAATGGTCATGTCTAGTTGTTTGACTATCCAGAAGGATAATGGTCATGATTAGTTGTTTGACTATCTAGAAGGATAATGGTCATGTCTAGTTGTTTGACTATCCGGAAGGGTAATGGTCATGATTAGTTGTTTGACTATCCAGAAGGATAATGGTCATGTCTAGTTGTTTGACTATCCAGAAGGATAATGGGCATGTCTAGTTGTTTGACTATCTAGAAGGATAATGGTCATGTCTAGTTGTTTGACTATCCAGAAGGATAATGGTCATGTCTAGTTGTTTGACTATCTAGAAGGATAATGGTCATGTCTAGTTGTTTGACTATCCAGAAGGATAATGGTCATGTCTAGTTGTTTGACTATCCAGAAGGATAATGGTCATGTCTAGTTGTTTGACTATCCAGAAGGATAATGGTCATGTCTAGTTGTTTGACTATCCAGAAGGATAATGGTCATGTCTAGTTGTTTGACTATCCAGAAGGATAATGGTCATGACTAGGAGTTTAACTATCCAGAAGGATAATGGTCATGATTAGTTGTTTGACTATCCAGAAGGATAATGGTCATGTCTAGTTGTTTGACTATCCAGAAGGATAATGGTCATGTCTAGTTGTTTGACTATCCAGAAGGATAATGGTCATGTCTAGTTGTTTGACTATCCAGAAGGATAATGGTCATGTCTAGTTGTTTGACTATCCAGAAGGATAATGGTCATGATTAGTTGTTTGACTATCCAGAAGGATAATGGTCATGTCTAGTTGTTTGACTATCTAGAAGGATAATGGTCATGTCTAGTTGTTTGACTATCCAGAAGGATAATGGTCATGTCTAGTTGTTTGACTATCCAGAAGGATAATGGTCATGTCTAGTTGTTTGACTATCCAGAAGGATAATGGTCATGTCTAGTTGTTTGACTATCCAGAAGGATAATGGTCATGATTAGTTGTTTGACTATCCAGAAGGATAATGGTCATGTCTAGTTGTTTGACTATCTAGAAGGATAATGGTCATGTCTAGTTGTTTGACTATCCGGAAGGGTAATGGTCATGTCTAGTTGTTTGACTATCTAGAAGGATAATGGTCATGTCTAGTTGTTTGACTATCTAGAAGGATAATGGTCATGTCTAGTTGTTTGACTATCCGGAAGGATAATGGTCATGATTAGTTGTTTGACTATCTAGAAGGATAATGGTCATGTCTAGTTGTTTGACTATCTAGAAGGATAATGGTCATGTCTAGTTGTTTGACTATCCGGAAGGGTAATGGTCATGTCTAGTTGTTTGACTATCTAGAAGGATAATGGTCATGTCTAGTTGTTTGACTATCTAGAAGGATAATGGTCATGTCTAGTTGTTTGACTATCCAGAAGGATAATGGTCATGTCTAGTTGTTTGACTATCCAGAAGGATAATGGTCATGATTAGTTGTTTGACTATCCAGAAGGATAATGGTCATGTCTAGTTGTTTGACTATCTAGAAGGATAATGGTCATGTCTAGTTGTTTGACTATCCGGAAGGGTAATGGTCATGTCTAGTTGTTTGACTATCTAGAAGGATAATGGTCATGTCTAGTTGTTTGACTATCTAGAAGGATAATGGTCATGTCTAGTTGTTTGACTATCCGGAAGGGTAATGGTCATGATTAGTTGTTTGACTATCTAGAAGGATAATGGTCATGATTAGTTGTTTGACTATCTAGAAGGATAATGGTCATGTCTAGTTGTTTGACTATCCGGAAGGGTAATGGTCATGATTAGTTGTTTGACTATCCAGAAGGGTAATGGTCATGTCTAGTTGTTTGACTATCTAGAAGGATAATGGTCATGTCTAGTTGTTTGACTATCTAGAAGGATAATGGTCATGTCTAGTTGTTTGACTATCCAGAAGGATAATGGTCATGTCTAGTTGTTTGACTATCTAGAAGGATAATGGTCATGTCTAGTTGTTTGACTATCTAGAAGGATAATGGTCATGTCTAGTTGTTTGACTATCCAGAAGGATAATGGTCATGTCTAGTTGTTTGACTATCTAGAAGGATAATGGTCATGTCTAGTTGTTTGACTATCCAGAAGGATAATGGTCATGTCTAGTTGTTTGACTATCCAGAAGGATAATGGTCATGTCTAGTTGTTTGACTATCCAGAAGGATAATGGTCATGATTAGTTGTTTGACTATCTAGAAGGATAATGGTCATGTCTAGTTGTTTGACTATCCGGAAGGGTAATGGTCATGATTAGTTGTTTGACTATCCAGAAGGATAATGGTCATGTCTAGTTGTTTGACTATCCAGAAGGATAATGGTCATGTCTAGTTGTTTGACTATCTAGAAGGATAATGGTCATGTCTAGTTGTTTGACTATCCAGAAGGATAATGGTCATGTCTAGTTGTTTGACTATCTAGAAGGATAATGGTCATGTCTAGTTGTTTGACTATCCAGAAGGATAATGGTCATGTCTAGTTGTTTGACTATCCAGAAGGATAATGGTCATGTCTAGTTGTTTGACTATCCAGAAGGATAATGGTCATGTCTAGTTGTTTGACTATCCAGAAGGATAATGGTCATGTCTAGTTGTTTGACTATCCAGAAGGATAATGGTCATGACTAGGAGTTTAACTATCCAGAAGGATAATGGTCATGATTAGTTGTTTGACTATCCAGAAGGATAATGGTCATGTCTAGTTGTTTGACTATCCAGAAGGATAATGGTCATGTCTAGTTGTTTGACTATCCAGAAGGATAATGGTCATGTCTAGTTGTTTGACTATCCAGAAGGATAATGGTCATGTCTAGTTGTTTGACTATCCAGAAGGATAATGGTCATGATTAGTTGTTTGACTATCCAGAAGGATAATGGTCATGTCTAGTTGTTTGACTATCTAGAAGGATAATGGTCATGTCTAGTTGTTTGACTATCCAGAAGGATAATGGTCATGTCTAGTTGTTTGACTATCCAGAAGGATAATGGTCATGTCTAGTTGTTTGACTATCCAGAAGGATAATGGTCATGTCTAGTTGTTTGACTATCCAGAAGGATAATGGTCATGATTAGTTGTTTGACTATCCAGAAGGATAATGGTCATGTCTAGTTGTTTGACTATCTAGAAGGATAATGGTCATGTCTAGTTGTTTGACTATCCGGAAGGGTAATGGTCATGTCTAGTTGTTTGACTATCTAGAAGGATAATGGTCATGTCTAGTTGTTTGACTATCTAGAAGGATAATGGTCATGTCTAGTTGTTTGACTATCCGGAAGGATAATGGTCATGATTAGTTGTTTGACTATCTAGAAGGATAATGGTCATGTCTAGTTGTTTGACTATCTAGAAGGATAATGGTCATGTCTAGTTGTTTGACTATCCGGAAGGGTAATGGTCATGTCTAGTTGTTTGACTATCTAGAAGGATAATGGTCATGTCTAGTTGTTTGACTATCTAGAAGGATAATGGTCATGTCTAGTTGTTTGACTATCCAGAAGGATAATGGTCATGTCTAGTTGTTTGACTATCCAGAAGGATAATGGTCATGATTAGTTGTTTGACTATCCAGAAGGATAATGGTCATGTCTAGTTGTTTGACTATCTAGAAGGATAATGGTCATGTCTAGTTGTTTGACTATCCGGAAGGGTAATGGTCATGTCTAGTTGTTTGACTATCTAGAAGGATAATGGTCATGTCTAGTTGTTTGACTATCTAGAAGGATAATGGTCATGTCTAGTTGTTTGACTATCCGGAAGGGTAATGGTCATGATTAGTTGTTTGACTATCTAGAAGGATAATGGTCATGATTAGTTGTTTGACTATCTAGAAGGATAATGGTCATGTCTAGTTTTTTGACTATCCGGAAGGGTAATGGTCATGATTAGTTGTTTGACTATCCAGAAGGGTAATGGTCATGTCTAGTTGTTTGACTATCTAGAAGGATAATGGTCATGTCTAGTTGTTTGACTATCTAGAAGGATAATGGTCATGTCTAGTTGTTTGACTATCCAGAAGGATAATGGTCATGTCTAGTTGTTTGACTATCTAGAAGGATAATGGTCATGTCTAGTTGTTTGACTATCCAGAAGGATAATGGTCATGTCTAGTTGTTTGACTATCTAGAAGGATAATGGTCATGTCTAGTTGTTTGACTATCTAGAAGGATAATGGTCATGTCTAGTTGTTTGACTATCCAGAAGGATAATGGTCATGTCTAGTTGTTTGACTATCCAGAAGGATAATGATCATGTCTAGTTGTTTGACTATCTAGAAGGATAATGGTCATGTCTAGTTGTTTGACTATCCAGAAGGATAATGGTCATGTCTAGTTGTTTGACTATCTAGAAGGATAATGGTCATGTCTAGTTGTTTGACTATCCAGAAGGATAATGGTCATGTCTAGTTGTTTGACTATCCAGAAGGATAATGGTCATGTCTAGTTGTTTGACTATCCAGAAGGATAATGGTCATGTCTAGTTGTTTGACTATCCAGAAGGATAATGGTCATGTCTAGTTGTTTGACTATCCAGAAGGATAATGGTCATGTCTAGTTGTTTGACTATCCAGAAGGATAATGGTCATGTCTAGTTGTTTGACTATCCAGAAGGATAATGGTCATGTCTAGTTGTTTGACTATCCAGAAGGATAATGGTCATGATTAGTTGTTTGACTATCCAGAAGGATAATGGTCATGTCTAGTTGTTTGACTATCTAGAAGGATAATGGTCATGTCTAGTTGTTTGACTATCCGGAAGGGTAATGGTCATGTCTAGTTGTTTGACTATCTAGAAGGATAATGGTCATGTCTAGTTGTTTGACTATCTAGAAGGATAATGGTCATGTCTAGTTGTTTGACTATCCGGAAGGATAATGGTCATGATTAGTTGTTTGACTATCTAGAAGGATAATGGTCATGTCTAGTTGTTTGACTATCTAGAAGGATAATGGTCATGTCTAGTTGTTTGACTATCCGGAAGGGTAATGGTCATGATTAGTCGTTTGACTATCTAGAAGGATAATGGTCATGATTAGTTGTTTGACTATCTAGAAGGATAATGGTCATGTCTAGTTGATTGACTATCCGGAAGGGTAATGGTCATGATTAGTTGTTTGACTATCCAGAAGGATAATGGTCATGTCTAGTTGTTTGACTATCTAGAAGGATAATGGTCATGTCTAGTTGTTTGACTATCTAGAAGGATAATGGTCATGTCTAGTTGTTTGACTATCCAGAAGGATAATGGTCATGTCTAGTTGTTTGACTATCTAGAAGGATAATGGTCATGTCTAGTTGTTTGACTATCCAGAAGGATAATGGTCATGTCTAGATGGTTGACTATCCAGAAGGATAATGGTCATGTCTAGTTGTTTGACTATCCAGAAGGATAATGGTCATGTCTAGTTGTTTGACTATCCAGAAGGATAATGGTCATGTCTAGTTGTTTGACTATCCAGAAGGATAATGGTCATGTCTAGTTGTTTGACTATCCAGAAGGATAATGGTCATGATTAGTTGTTTGACTATCCAGAAGGATAATGGTCATGTCTAGTTGTTTGACTATCTAGAAGGATAATGGTCATGTCTAGTTGTTTGACTATCCGGAAGGGTAATGGTCATGTCTAGTTGTTTGACTATCTAGAAGGATAATGGTCATGTCTAGTTGTTTGACTATCTAGAAGGATAATGGTCATGTCTAGTTGTTTGACTATCCGGAAGGGTAATGGTCATGATTAGTTGTTTGACTATCTAGAAGGATAATGGTCATGATTAGTTGTTTGACTATCTAGAAGGATAATGGTCATGTCTAGTTGTTTGACTATCCGGAAGGGTAATGGTCATGATTAGTTGTTTGACTATCCAGAAGGGTAATGGTCATGTCTAGTTGTTTGACTATCTAGAAGGATAATGGTCATGTCTAGTTGTTTGACTATCTAGAAGGATAATGGTCATGTCTAGTTGTTTGACTATCCAGAAGGATAATGGTCATGTCTAGTTGTTTGACTATCTAGAAGGATAATGGTCATGTCTAGTTGTTTGACTATCCAGAAGGATAATGGTCATGTCTAGTTGTTTGACTATCCAGAAGGATAATGGTCATGTCTAGTTGTTTGACTATCCAGAAGGATAATGGTCATGTCTAGTTGTTTGACTATCCAGAAGGATAATGGTCATGTCTAGTTGTTTGACTATCCAGAAGGATAATGGTCATGTCTAGTTGTTTGACTATCCAGAAGGATAATGGTCATGTCTAGTTGTTTGACTATCTAGAAGGATAATGGTCATGTCTAGTTGTTTGACTATCCAGAAGGATAATGGTCATGTCTAGTTGTTTGACTATCTAGAAGGATAATGGTCATGTCTAGTTGTTTGACTATCTAGAAGGATAATGGTCATGTCTAGTTGTTTGACTATCCAGAAGGATAATGGTCATGTCTAGTTGTTTGACTATCTAGAAGGATAATGGTCATGTCTAGTTGTTTGACTATCCAGAAGGATAATGGTCATGTCTAGTTGTTTGACTATCCAGAAGGATAATGGTCATGTCTAGTTGTTTGACTATCCAGAAGGATAATGGTCATGTCTAGTTGTTTGACTATCCAGAAGGATAATGGTCATGTCTAGTTGTTTGACTATCCAGAAGGATAATGGTCATGTCTAGTTGTTTGACTATCCAGAAGGATAATGGTCATGTCTAGTTGTTTGACTATCCAGAAGGATAATGGTCATGATTAGTTGTTTGACTATCTAAAAGGATAATGGTCATGTCTAGTTGTTTGACTATCCGGAAGGGTAATGGTCATGATTAGTTGTTTGACTATCCAGAAGGATAATGGTCATGTCTAGTTGTTTGACTATCCAGAAGGATAATGGTCATGTCTAGTTGTTTGACTATCTAGAAGGATAATGGTCATGTCTAGTTGTTTGACTATCCAGAAGGATAATGGTCATGTCTAGTTGTTTGACTATCTAGAAGGATAATGGTCATGTCTAGTTGTTTGACTATCCAGAAGGATAATGGTCATGTCTAGTTGTTTGACTATCCAGAAGGATAATGGTCATGTCTAGTTGTTTGACTATCCAGAAGGATAATGGTCATGTCTAGTTGTTTGACTATCCAGAAGGATAATGGTCATGACTAGGAGTTTAACTATCCAGAAGGATAATGGTCATGTCTAGTTGTTTGACTATCCAGAAGGATAATGGTCATGTCTAGTTGTTTGACTATCCAGAAGGATAATGGTCATGTCTAGTTGTTTGACTATCCAGAAGGATAATGGTCATGTCTAGTTGTTTGACTATCCAGAAGGATAATGGTCATGATTAGTTGTTTGACTATCCAGAAGGATAATGGTCATGTCTAGTTGTTTGACTATCCAGAAGGATAATGGTCATGATTAGTTGTTTGACTATCCAGAAGGATAATGGTCATGTCTAGTTGTTTGACTATCTAGAAGGATAATGGTCATGTCTAGTTGTTTGACTATCCGGAAGGGTAATGGTCATGTCTAGTTGTTTGACTATCTAGAAGGATAATGGTCATGTCTAGTTGTTTGACTATCTAGAAGGATAATGGTCATGTCTAGTTGTTTGACTATCCGGAAGGATAATGGTCATGTCTAGTTGTTTGACTATCTAGAAGGATAATGGTCATGTCTAGTTGTTTGACTATCCGGAAGGGTAATGGTCATGATTAGTTGTTTGACTATCTAGAAGGATAATGGTCATGATTAGTTGTTTGACTATCTAGAAGGATAATGGTCATGATTAGTTGTTTGACTATCCAGAAGGATAATGGTCATGTCTAGTTGTTTGACTATCTAGAAGGATAATGGTCATGTCTAGTTGTTTGACTATCCGGAAGGGTAATGGTCATGTCTAGTTGTTTGACTATCTAGAAGGATAATGGTCATGTCTAGTTGTTTGACTATCTAGAAGGATAATGGTCATGTCTAGTTGTTTGACTATCCAGAAGGGTAATGGTCATGTCTAGTTGTTTGACTATCTAGAAGGATAATGGTCATGTCTAGTTGTTTGACTATCTAGAAGGATAATGGTCATGTCTAGTTGTTTGACTATCCAGAAGGATAATGGTCATGTCTAGTTGTTTGACTATCTAGAAGGATAATGGTCATGTCTAGTTGTTTGACTATCCAGAAGGATAATGGTCATGTCTAGTTGTTTGACTATCCAGAAGAATAATGGTCATGTCTAGTTGTTTGACTATCCAGAAGGATAATGGTCATGTCTAGTTGTTTGACTATCCAGAAGGATAATGGTCATGTCTAGTTGTTTGACTATCCAGAAGGATAATGGTCATGTCTAGTTGTTTGACTATCCAGAAGGATAATGGTCATGTCTAGTTGTTTGACTATCCAGAAGGATAATGGTCATGTCTAGTTGTTTGACTATCTAGAAGGATAATGGTCATGTCTAGTTGTTTGACTATCCAGAAGGATAATGGTCATGTCTAGTTGTTTGACTATCTAGAAGGATAATGGTCATGTCCAGTTGTTTGACTATCTAGAAGGATAATGGTCATGTCTAGTTGTTTGACTATCCAGAAGGATAATGGTCATGTCTAGTTGTTTGACTATCTAGAAGGATAATGGTCATGTCTAGTTGTTTGACTATCCAGAAGGATAATGGTCATGTCTAGTTGTTTGACTATCCAGAAGGATAATGGTCATGTCTAGTTGTTTGACTATCCAGAAGGATAATGGTCATGTCTAGTTGTTTGACTATCCAGAAGGATAATGGTCATGTCTAGTTGTTTGACTATCCAGAAGGATAACGGTCATGTCTAGTTGTTTGACTATCCAGAAGGATAATGGTCATGTCTAGTTGTTTGACTATCCAGAAGGATAATGGTCATGATTAGTTGTTTGACTATCTAGAAGGATAATGGTCATGTCTAGTTGTTTGACTATCCGGAAGGGTAATGGTCATGATTAGTTGTTGACTATCCAGAAGGATAATGGTCATGTCTAGTTGTTTGACTATCCAGAAGGATAATGGTCATGTCTAGTTGTTTGACTATCTAGAAGGATAATGGTCATGTCTAGTTGTTTGACTATCCAGAAGGATAATGGTCATGTCTAGTTGTTTGACTATCTAGAAGGATAATGGTCATGTCTAGTTGTTTGACTATCCAGAAGGATAATGGTCATGTCTAGTTGTTTGACTATCCAGAAGGATAATGGTCATGTCTAGTTGTTTGACTATCCAGAAGGATAATGGTCATGTCTAGTTGTTTGACTATCCAGAAGGATAATGGTCATGTCTAGTTGTTTGACTATCCAGAAGGATAATGGTCATGACTAGGAGTTTAACTATCCAGAAGGATAATGGTCATGATTAGTTGTTTGACTATCCAGAAGGATAATGGTCATGTCTAGTTGCTTGACTATCCAGAAGGATAATGGTCATGTCTAGTTGTTTGACTATCCAGAAGGATAATGGTCATGTCTAGTTGTTTGACTATCCAGAAGGATAATGGTCATGTCTAGTTGTTTGACTATCCAGAAGGATAATGGTCATGTCTAGTTGTTTGACTATCCAGAAGGGTAATGGTCATGTCTAGTTGTTTGACTATCTAGAAGGATAATGGTCATGTCTAGTTGTTTGACTATCCGGAAGGGTAATGGTCATGATTAGTTGTTTGACTATCTAGAAGGATAATGGTCATGATTAGTTGTTTGACTATCTAGAAGGATAATGGTCATGTCTAGTTGTTTGACTATCCGGAAGGGTAATGGTCATGATTAGTTGTTTGACTATCCAGAAGGGTAATGGTCATGTCTAGTTGTTTGACTATCTAGAAGGATAATGGTCATGTCTAGTTGTTTGACTATCTAGAAGGATAATGGTCATGTCTAGTTGTTTGACTATCCAGAAGGATAATGGTCATGTCTAGTTGTTTGACTATCTAGAAGGATAATGGTCATGTCTAGTTGTTTGACTATCCAGAAGGATAATGGTCATGTCTAGTTGTTTGACTATCCAGAAGAATAATGGTCATGTCTAGTTGTTTGACTATCCAGAAGGATAATGGTCATGTCTAGTTGTTTGACTATCCAGAAGGATAATGGTCATGTCTAGTTGTTTGACTATCCAGAAGGATAATGGTCATGTCTAGTTGTTTGACTATCCAGAAGGATAATGGTCATGTCTAGTTGTTTGACTATCCAGAAGGATAATGGTCATGTCTAGTTGTTTGACTATCTAGAAGGATAATGGTCATGTCCAGTTGTTTGACTATCTAGAAGGATAATGGTCATGTCTAGTTGTTTGACTATCCAGAAGGATAATGGTCATGTCTAGTTGTTTGACTATCTAGAAGGATAATGGTCATGTCTAGTTGTTTGACTATCCAGAAGGATAATGGTCATGTCTAGTTGTTTGACTATCCAGAAGGATAATGGTCATGTCTAGTTGTTTGACTATCCAGAAGGATAATGGTCATGTCTAGTTGTTTGACTATCCAGAAGGATAATGGTCATGTCTAGTTGTTTGACTATCCAGAAGGATAACGGTCATGTCTAGTTGTTTGACTATCCAGAAGGATAATGGTCATGTCTAGTTGTTTGACTATCCAGAAGGATAATGGTCATGATTAGTTGTTTGACTATCTAGAAGGATAATGGTCATGTCTAGTTGTTTGACTATCCGGAAGGGTAATGGTCATGATTAGTTGTTTGACTATCCAGAAGGATAATGGTCATGTCTAGTTGTTTGACTATCCAGAAGGATAATGGTCATGTCTAGTTGTTTGACTATCTAGAAGGATAATGGTCATGTCTAGTTGTTTGACTATCCAGAAGGATAATGGTCATGTCTAGTTGTTTGACTATCTAGAAGGATAATGGTCATGTCTAGTTGTTTGACTATCCAGAAGGATAATGGTCATGTCTAGTTGTTTGACTATCCAGAAGGATAATGGTCATGTCTAGTTGTTTGACTATCCAGAAGGATAATGGTCATGTCTAGTTGTTTGACTATCCAGAAGGATAATGGTCATGTCTAGTTGTTTGACTATCCAGAAGGATAATGGTCATGACTAGGAGTTTAACTATCCAGAAGGATAATGGTCATGTCTAGTTGTTTGACTATCCAGAAGGATAATGGTCATGTCTAGTTGTTTGACTATCCAGAAGGATAATGGTCATGTCTAGTTGTTTGACTATCCAGAAGGGTAATGGTCATGTCTAGTTGTTTGACTATCTAGAAGGATAATGGTCATGTCTAGTTGTTTGACTATCCGGAAGGGTAATGGTCATGATTAGTTGTTTGACTATCTAGAAGGATAATGGTCATGATTAGTTGTTTGACTATCTAGAAGGATAATGGTCATGTCTAGTTGTTTGACTATCCGGAAGGGTAATGGTCATGATTAGTTGTTTGACTATCCAGAAGGGTAATGGTCATGTCTAGTTGTTTGACTATCTAGAAGGATAATGGTCATGTCTAGTTGTTTGACTATCTAGAAGGATAATGGTCATGTCTAGTTGTTTGACTATCCAGAAGGATAATGGTCATGTCTAGTTGTTTGACTATCTAGAAGGATAATGGTCATGTCTAGTTGTTTGACTATCCAGAAGGATAATGGTCATGTCTAGTTGTTTGACTATCCAGAAGAATAATGGTCATGTCTAGTTGTTTGACTATCCAGAAGGATAATGGTCATGTCTAGTTGTTTGACTATCCAGAAGGATAATGGTCATGTCTAGTTGTTTGACTATCCAGAAGGATAATGGTCATGTCTAGTTGTTTGACTATCCAGAAGGATAATGGTCATGTCTAGTTGTTTGACTATCCAGAAGGATAATGGTCATGTCTAGTTGTTTGACTATCTAGAAGGATAATGGTCATGTCTAGTTGTTTGACTATCCAGAAGGATAATGGTCATGTCTAGTTGTTTGACTATCTAGAAGGATAATGGTCATGTCCAGTTGTTTGACTATCTAGAAGGATAATGGTCATGTCTAGTTGTTTGACTATCCAGAAGGATAATGGTCATGTCTAGTTGTTTGACTATCTAGAAGGATAATGGTCATGTCTAGTTGTTTGACTATCCAGAAGGATAATGGTCATGTCTAGTTGTTTGACTATCCAGAAGGATAATGGTCATGTCTAGTTGTTTGACTATCCAGAAGGATAATGGTCATGTCTAGTTGTTTGACTATCCAGAAGGATAATGGTCATGTCTAGTTGTTTGACTATCCAGAAGGATAATGGTCATGTCTAGTTGTTTGACTATCCAGAAGGATAATGGTCATGATTAGTTGTTTGACTATCTAGAAGGATAATGGTCATGTCTAGTTGTTTGACTATCCGGAAGGGTAATGGTCATGATTAGTTGTTTGACTATCCAGAAGGATAATGGTCATGTCTAGTTGTTTGACTATCCAGAAGGATAATGGTCATGTCTAGTTGTTTGACTATCTAGAAGGATAATGGTCATGTCTAGTTGTTTGACTATCCAGAAGGATAATGGTCATGTCTAGTTGTTTGACTATCTAGAAGGATAATGGTCATGTCTAGTTGTTTGACTATCCAGAAGGATAATGGTCATGTCTAGTTGTTTGACTATCCAGAAGGATAATGGTCATGTCTAGTTGTTTGACTATCCAGAAGGATAATGGTCATGTCTAGTTGTTTGACTATCCAGAAGGATAATGGTCATGTCTAGTTGTTTGACTATCCAGAAGGATAATGGTCATGACTAGGAGTTTAACTATCCAGAAGGATAATGGTCATGATTAGTTGTTTGACTATCCAGAAGGATAATGGTCATGTCTAGTTGTTTGACTATCCAGAAGGATAATGGTCATGTCTAGTTGTTTGACTATCCAGAAGGATAATGGTCATGTCTAGTTGTTTGACTATCCAGAAGGATAATGGTCATGTCTAGTTGTTTGACTATCCAGAAGGATAATGGTCATGTCTAGTTGTTTGACTATCCAGAAGGATAATGGTCATGTCTAGTTGTTTGACTATCCAGAAGGATAATGGTCATGTCTAGTTGTTTGACTATCTAGAAGGATAATGGTCATGTCTAGTTGTTTGACTATCTAGAAGGATAATGGTCATGTCTAGTTGTTTGACTATCCAGAAGGATAATGGTCATGTCTAGTTGTTTGACTATCTAGAAGGATAATGGTCATGTCTAGTTGTTTGACTATCCAGAAGGATAATGGTCATGTCTAGTTGTTTGACTATCCAGAAGGATAATGGTCATGTCTAGTTGTTTGACTATCTAGAAGGATAATGGTCATGTCTAGTTGTTTGACTATCCAGAAGGATAATGGTCATGTCTAGTTGTTTGACTATCCAGAAGGATAATGGTCATGTCTAGTTGTTTGACTATCCAGAAGGATAATGGTCATGTCTAGTTGTTTGACTATCCAGAAGGATAATGGTCATGACTAGGAGTTTAACTATCCAGAAGGATAATGGTCATGATTAGTTGTTTGACTATCCAGAAGGATAATGGTCATGTCTAGTTGTTTGACTATCCAGAAGGATAATGGCCATGTCTAGTTGTTTGACTATCCAGAAGGATAATGGTCATGTCTAGTTGTTTGACTATCCAGAAGGATAATGGTCATGTCTAGTTGTTTGACTATCCAGAAGGATAATGGTCATGACTAGGAGTTTAACTATCCAGAAGGATAATGGTCATGATTAGTTGTTTGACTATCCAGAAGGATAATGGTCATGTCTAGTTGTTTGACTATCCAGAAGGATAATGGTCATGTCTAGTTGTTTGACTATCCAGAAGGATAATGGTCATGTCTAGTTGTTTGACTATCCAGAAGGATAATGGTCATGTCTAGTTGTTTGACTATCCAGAAGGATAATGGTCATGTCTAGTTGTTTGACTATCTAGAAGGATAATGGTCATGTCTAGTTGTTTGACTATCCAGAAGGATAATGGTCATGTCTAGTTGTTTGACTATCCAGAAGGATAATGGTCATGTCTAGTTGTTTGACTATCCAGAAGGATAATGGTCATGTCTAGTTGTTTGACTATCCAGAAGGATAATGGTCATGTCTAGTTGTTTGACTATCCAGAAGGATAATGGTCATGTCTAGTTGTTTGACTATCCAGAAGGATAATGGTCATGACTAGGAGTTTAACTATCCAGAAGGATAATGGTCATGATTAGTTGTTTGACTATCCAGAAGGATAATGGTCATGTCTAGTTGTTTGACTATCCAGAAGGATAATGGTCATGTCTAGTTGTTTGACTATCCAGAAGGATAATGGTCATGTCTAGTTGTTTGACTATCCAGAAGGATAATGGCCATGTCTAGTTGTTTGACTATCCAGAAGGATAATGGTCATGTCTAGTTGTTTGACTATCCAGAAGGATAATGGTCATGTCTAGTTGTTTGACTATCCAGAAGGATAATGGTCATGTCTAGTTGTTTGACTATCTAGAAGGATAATGGTCATGTCTAGTTGTTTGACTATCTAGAAGGATAATGGTCATGTCTAGTTGTTTGACTATCCAGAAGGATAATGGTCATGTCTAGTTGTTTGACTATCTAGAAGGATAATGGTCATGTCTAGTTGTTTGACTATCCAGAAGGATAATGGTCATGTCTAGTTGTTTGACTATCCAGAAGGATAATGGTCATGTCTAGTTGTTTGACTATCTAGAAGGATAATGGTCATGTCTAGTTGTTTGACTATCCAGAAGGATAATGGTCATGTCTAGTTGTTTGACTATCCAGAAGGATAATGGTCATGTCTAGTTGTTTGACTATCCAGAAGGATAATGGTCATGTCTAGTTGTTTGACTATCCAGAAGGATAATGGTCATGACTAGGAGTTTAACTATCCAGAAGGATAATGGTCATGATTAGTTGTTTGACTATCCAGAAGGATAATGGTCATGTCTAGTTGTTTGACTATCCAGAAGGATAATGGCCATGTCTAGTTGTTTGACTATCCAGAAGGATAATGGTCATGTCTAGTTGTTTGACTATCCAGAAGGATAATGGTCATGTCTAGTTGTTTGACTATCCAGAAGGATAATGGTCATGACTAGGAGTTTAACTATCCAGAAGGATAATGGTCATGATTAGTTGTTTGACTATCCAGAAGGATAATGGTCATGTCTAGTTGTTTGACTATCCAGAAGGATAATGGTCATGTCTAGTTGTTTGACTATCCAGAAGGATAATGGTCATGTCTAGTTGTTTGACTATCCAGAAGGATAATGGTCATGTCTAGTTGTTTGACTATCCAGAAGGATAATGGTCATGTCTAGTTGTTTGACTATCTAGAAGGATAATGGTCATGTCTAGTTGTTTGACTATCCAGAAGGATAATGGTCATGTCTAGTTGTTTGACTATCCAGAAGGATAATGGTCATGTCTAGTTGTTTGACTATCCAGAAGGATAATGGTCATGTCTAGTTGTTTGACTATCCAGAAGGATAATGGTCATGTCTAGTTGTTTGACTATCCAGAAGGATAATGGTCATGTCTAGTTGTTTGACTATCCAGAAGGATAATGGTCATGTCTAGTTGTTTGACTATCCAGAAGGATAATGGTCATGACTAGGAGTTTAACTATCCAGAAGGATAATGGTCATGATTAGTTGTTTGACTATCCAGAAGGATAATGGTCATGTCTAGTTGTTTGACTATCCAGAAGGATAATGGTCATGTCTAGTTGTTTGACTATCCAGAAGGATAATGGTCATGTCTAGTTGTTTGACTATCCAGAAGGATAATGGCCATGTCTAGTTGTTTGACTATCCAGAAGGATAATGGTCATGTCTAGTTGTTTGACTATCCAGAAGGATAATGGTCATGTCTAGTTGTTTGACTATCCAGAAGGATAATGGTCATGTCTAGTTGTTTGACTATCCAGAAGGATAATGGTCATGTCTAGTTGTTTGACTATCCAGAAGGATAATGGTCATGTCTAGTTGTTTGACTATCCAGAAGGATAATGGTCATGACTAGGAGTTTAACTATCCAGAAGGATAATGGTCATGATTAGTTGTTTGACTATCCAGAAGGATAATGGTCATGTCTAGTTGTTTGACTATCCAGAAGGATAATGGTCATGTCTAGTTGTTTGACTATCCAGAAGGATAATGGTCATGTCTAGTTGTTTGACTATCCAGAAGGATAATGGTCATGTCTAGTTGTTTGACTATCCAGAAGGATAATGGTCATGTCTAGTTGTTTGACTATCCAGAAGGATAATGGTCATGTCTAGTTGTTTGACTATCCAGAAGGATAATGGTCATGTCTAGTTGTTTGACTATCCAGAAGGATAATGGTCATGTCTAGTTGTTTGACTATCTAGAAGGATAATGGTCATGTCTAGTTGTTTGACTATCCAGAAGGATAATGGTCATGTCTAGTTGTTTGACTATCTAGAAGGATAATGGTCATGTCTAGTTGTTTGACTATCCAGAAGGATAATGGTCATGTCTAGTTGTTTGACTATCCAGAAGGATAATGGTCATGTCTAGTTGTTTGACTATCCAGAAGGATAATGGTCATGTCTAGTTGTTTGACTATCCAGAAGGATAATGGTCATGACTAGGAGTTTAACTATCCAGAAGGATAATGGTCATGATTAGTTGTTTGACTATCCAGAAGGATAATGGTCATGTCTAGTTGTTTGACTATCTAGAAGGATAATGGTCATGTCTAGTTGTTTGACTATCCAGAAGGATAATGGTCATGTCTAGTTGTTTGACTATCCAGAAGGATAATGGTCATGTCTAGTTGTTTGACTATCCAGAAGGATAATGGTCATGTCTAGTTGTTTGACTATCCAGAAGGATAATGGTCATGTCTAGTTGTTTGACTATCTAGAAGGATAATGGTCATGTCTAGTTGTTTGACTATCCGGAAGGGTAATGGTCATGTCTAGTTGTTTGACTATCTAGAAGGATAATGGTCATGTCTAGTTGTTTGACTATCTAGAAGGATAATGGTCATGTCTAGTTGTTTGACTATCCGGAAGGATAATGGTCATGATTAGTTGTTTGACTATCTAGAAGGATAATGGTCATGTCTAGTTGTTTGACTATCTAGAAGGATAATGGTCATGTCTAGTTGTTTGACTATCCGGAAGGATAATGGTCATGATTAGTTGTTTGACTATCTAGAAGGATAATGGTCATGTCTAGTTGTTTGACTATCCGGAAGGGTAATGGTCATGATTAGTTGTTTGACTATCCAGAAGGATAATGGTCATGTCTAGTTGTTTGACTATCTAGAAGGATAATGGTCATGTCTAGTTGTTTGACTATCTAGAAGGATAATGGTCATGTCTAGTTATTTGACTATCCAGAAGGATAATGGTCATGTCTAGTTGTTTGACTATCCAGAAGGATAATGGTCATGTCTAGTTGTTTGACTATCCAGAAGGATAATGGTCATGTCTAGTTGTTTGACTATCCAGAAGGATAATGGTCATGATTAGTTGTTTGACTATCCAGAAGGATAATGGTCATGTCTAGTTGTTTGACTATCTAGAAGGATAATGGTCATGTCTAGTTGTTTGACTATCCGGAAGGGTAATGGTCATGTCTAGTTGTTTGACTATCTAGAAGGATAATGGTCATGTCTAGTTGTTTGACTATCCAGAAGGATAATGGTCATGATTAGTTGTTTGACTATCCAGAAGGATAATGGTCATGTCTAGTTGTTTGACTATCCAGAAGGATAATGGTCATGTCTAGTTGTTTGACTATCCAGAAGGATAATGGTCATGTCTAGTTGTTTGACTATCTAGAAGGATAATGGTCATGTCTAGTTGTTTGACTATCCAGAAGGATAATGGTCATGTCTAGTTGTTTGACTATCCAGAAGGATAATGGTCATGTCTAGTTGTTTGACTATCCAGAAGGATAATGGTCATGTCTAGTTGTTTGACTATCCAGAAGGATAATGGTCATGTCTAGTTGTTTGACTATCTAGAAGGATAATGGTCATGTCTAGTTGTTTGACTATCCGGAAGGGTAATGGTCATGTCTAGTTGTTTGACTATCTAGAAGGATAATGGTCATGTCTAGTTGTTTGACTATCTAGAAGGATAATGGTCATGTCTAGTTGTTTGACTATCCGGAAGGATAATGGTCATGATTAGTTGTTTGACTATCTAGAAGGATAATGGTCATGTCTAGTTGTTTGACTATCTAGAAGGATAATGGTCATGTCTAGTTGTTTGACTATCCGGAAGGATAATGGTCATGATTAGTTGTTTGACTATCTAGAAGGATAATGGTCATGTCTAGTTGTTTGACTATCCGGAAGGGTAATGGTCATGATTAGTTGTTTGACTATCCAGAAGGATAATGGTCATGTCTAGTTGTTTGACTATCTAGAAGGATAATGGTCATGTCTAGTTGTTTGACTATCTAGAAGGATAATGGTCATGTCTAGTTGTTTGACTATCCAGAAGGATAATGGTCATGTCTAGTTGTTTGACTATCTAGAAGGATAATGGTCATGTCTAGTTATTTGACTATCCAGAAGGATAATGGTCATGTCTAGTTGTTTGACTATCCAGAAGGATAATGGTCATGTCTAGTTGTTTGACTATCCAGAAGGATAATGGTCATGTCTAGTTGTTTGACTATCCAGAAGGATAATGGTCATGATTAGTTGTTTGACTATCCAGAAGGATAATGGTCATGTCTAGTTGTTTGACTATCCGGAAGGGTAATGGTCATGTCTAGTTGTTTGACTATCTAGAAGGATAATGGTCATGTCTAGTTGTTTGACTATCCAGAAGGATAATGGTCATGATTAGTTGTTTGACTATCCAGAAGGATAATGGTCATGTCTAGTTGTTTGACTATCTAGAAGGATAATGGTCATGTCTAGTTGTTTGACTATCCGGAAGGGTAATGGTCATGATTAGTTGTTTGACTATCTAGAAGGATAATGGTCATGATTAGTTGTTTGACTATCTAGAAGGATAATGGTCATGTCTAGTTGTTTGACTATCCGGAAGGGTAATGGTCATGATTAGTTGTTTGACTATCCAGAAGGATAATGGTCATGTCTAGTTGTTTGACTATCTAGAAGGATAATGGTCATGTCTAGTTGTTTGACTATCTAGAAGGATAATGGTCATGTCTAGTTGTTTGACTATCCAGAAGGATAATGGTCATGTCTAGTTGTTTGACTATCTAGAAGGATAATGGTCATGTCTAGTTGTTTGACTATCCAGAAGGATAATGGTCATGTCTAGTTGTTTGACTATCCAGAAGGATAATGGTCATGTCTAGTTGTTTGACTATCCAGAAGGATAATGGTCATGACTAGGAGTTTAACTATCCAGAAGGATAATGGTCATGATTAGTTGTTTGACTATCCAGAAGGATAATGGTCATGTCTAGTTGTTTGACTATCCAGAAGGATAATGGTCATGTCTAGTTGTTTGACTATCCAGAAGGATAATGGTCATGTCTAGTTGTTTGACTATCCAGAAGGATAATGGTCATGTCTAGTTGTTTGACTATCCAGAAGGATAATGGTCATGTCTAGTTGTTTGATTATCTAGAAGGATAATGGTCATGTCTAGTTGTTTGACTATCCAGAAGGATAATGGTCATGTCTAGTTGTTTGACTATCCAGAAGGATAATGGTCATGTCTAGTTGTTTGACTATCCAGAAGGATAATGGTCATGTCTAGTTGTTTGACTATCCAGAAGGATAATGGTCATGTCTAGTTGTTTGACTATCCAGAAGGATAATGGTCATGTCTAGTTGTTTGACTATCCAGAAGGATAATGGTCATGTCTAGTTGTTTGACTATCCAGAAGGATAATGGTCATGACTAGGAGTTTAACTATCCAGAAGGATAATGGTCATGATTAGTTGTTTGACTATCCAGAAGGATAATGGTCATGTCTAGTTGTTTGACTATCCAGAAGGATAATGGTCATGTCTAGTTGTTTGACTATCCAGAAGGATAATGGTCATGTCTAGTTGTTTGACTATCCAGAAGGATAATGGTCATGTCTAGTTGTTTGACTATCCAGAAGGATAATGGCCATGTCTAGTTGTTTGACTATCCAGAAGGATAATGGTCATGTCTAGTTGTTTGACTATCCAGAAGGATAATGGTCATGACTAGGAGTTTAACTATCCAGAAGGATAATGGTCATGATTAGTTGTTTGACTATCCAGAAGGATAATGGTCATGTCTAGTTGTTTGACTATCCAGAAGGATAATGGTCATGTCTAGTTGTTTGACTATCCAGAAGGATAATGGTCATGTCTAGTTGTTTGACTATCCAGAAGGATAATGGTCATGTCTAGTTGTTTGACTATCCAGAAGGATAATGGTCATGTCTAGTTGTTTGACTATCCAGAAGGATAATGCTCATGTCTAGTTGTTTGACTATCCAGAAGGATAATGGTCATGTCTAGTTGTTTGACTATCCAGAAGGATAATGGTCATGTCTAGTTGTTTGACTATCTAGAAGGATAATGGTCATGTCTAGTTGTTTGACTATCCAGAAGGATAATGGTCATGTCTAGTTGTTTGACTATCTAGAAGGATAATGGTCATGTCTAGTTGTTTGACTATCCAGAAGGATAATGGTCATGTCTAGTTGTTTGACTATCCAGAAGGATAATGGTCATGTCTAGTTGTTTGACTATCCAGAAGGATAATGGTCATGACTAGGAGTTTAACTATCCAGAAGGATAATGGTCATGATTAGTTGTTTGACTATCCAGAAGGATAATGGTCATGTCTAGTTGTTTGACTATCTAGAAGGATAATGGTCATGTCTAGTTGTTTGACTATCCAGAAGGATAATGGTCATGTCTAGTTGTTTGACTATCCAGAAGGATAATGGTCATGTCTAGTTGTTTGACTATCCAGAAGGATAATGGTCATGTCTAGTTGTTTGACTATCTAGAAGGATAATGGTCATGTCTAGTTGTTTGACTATCCGGAAGGGTAATGGTCATGTCTAGTTGTTTGACTATCTAGAAGGATAATGGTCATGTCTAGTTGTTTGACTATCTAGAAGGATAATGGTCATGTCTAGTTGTTTGACTATCCGGAAGGATAATGGTCATGTCTAGTTGTTTGACTATCCAGAAGGATAATGGTCATGTCTAGTTGTTTGACTATCCAGAAGGATAATGGTCATGTCTAGTTGTTTGACTATCCAGAAGGATAATGGTCATGTCTAGTTGTTTGACTATCCAGAAGGATAATGGTCATGTCTAGCTGTTTGACTATCCAGAAGGATAATGGTCATGATTAGTTGTTTGACTATCCAGAAGGATAATGGTCATGTCTAGTTGTTTGACTATCTAGAAGGATAATGGTCATGTCTAGTTGTTTGACTATCCGGAAGGGTAATGGTCATGTCTAGTTGTTTGACTATCTAGAAGGATAATTTTCATGTCTAGTTGTTTGACTATCCAGAAGGATAATGGTCATGATTAGTTGTTTGACTATCCAGAAGGATAATGGTCATGTCTAGTTGTTTGACTATCTAGAAGGATAATGGTCATGTCTAGTTGTTTGACTATCCGGAAGGGTAATGGTCATGATTAGTTGTTTGACTATCTAGAAGGATAATGGTCATGATTAGTTGTTTGACTATCTAGAAGGATAATGGTCATGTCTAGTTGTTTGACTATCCGGAAGGGTAATGGTCATGATTAGTTGTTTGACTATCCAGAAGGATAATGGTCATGTCTAGTTGTTTGACTATCTAGAAGGATAATGGTCATGTCTAGTTGTTTGACTATCTAGAAGGATAATGGTCATGTCTAGTTGTTTGACTATCCAGAAGGATAATGGTCATGTCTAGTTGTTTGACTATCTAGAAGGATAATGGTCATGTCTAGTTGTTTGACTATCCAGAAGGATAATGGTCATGTCTAGTTGTTTGACTATCCAGAAGGATAATGGTCATGTCTAGTTGTTTGACTATCCAGAAGGATAATGGTCATGACTAGGAGTTTAACTATCCAGAAGGATAATGGTCATGATTAGTTGTTTGACTATCCAGAAGGATAATGGTCATGTCTAGTTGTTTGACTATCCAGAAGGATAATGGTCATGTCTAGTTGTTTGACTATCCAGAAGGATAATGGTCATGTCTAGTTGTTTGACTATCCAGAAGGATAATGGTCATGTCTAGTTGTTTGACTATCCAGAAGGATAATGGTCATGTCTAGTTGTTTGACTATCCAGAAGGATAATGGTCATGTCTAGTTGTTTGACTATCCAGAAGGATAATGGTCATGTCTAGTTGTTTGACTATCCAGAAGGATAATGGTCATGTCTAGTTGTTTGACTATCCAGAAGGATAATGGTCATGTCTAGTTGTTTGACTATCCAGAAGGATAATGGTCATGTCTAGTTGTTTGACTATCCAGAAGGATAATGGTCATGACTAGGAGTTTAACTATCCAGAAGGATAATGGTCATGATTAGTTGTTTGACTATCCAGAAGGATAATGGTCATGTCTAGTTGTTTGACTATCCAGAAGGATAATGGTCATGTCTAGTTGTTTGACTATCCAGAAGGATAATGGTCATGTCTAGTTGTTTGACTATCCAGAAGGATAATGGTCATGTCTAGTTGTTTGACTATCCAGAAGGATAATGGCCATGTCTAGTTGTTTGACTATCCAGAAGGATAATGGTCATGTCTAGTTGTTTGACTATCCAGAAGGATAATGGTCATGTCTAGTTGTTTGACTATCCAGAAGGATAATGGTCATGACTAGGAGTTTAACTATCCAGAAGGATAATGGTCATGATTAGTTGTTTGACTATCCAGAAGGATAATGGTCATGTCTAGTTGTTTGACTATCCAGAAGGATAATGGTCATGTCTAGTTGTTTGACTATCCAGAAGGATAATGGTCATGTCTAGTTGTTTGACTATCCAGAAGGATAATGGTCATGTCTAGTTGTTTGACTATCCAGAAGGATAATGGTCATGTCTAGTTGTTTGACTATCCAGAAGGATAATGGTCATGTCTAGTTGTTTGACTATCCAGAAGGATAATGGTCATGTCTAGTTGTTTGACTATCTAGAAGGATAATGGTCATGTCTAGTTGTTTGACTATCCAGAAGGATAATGGTCATGTCTAGTTGTTTGACTATCCAGAAGGATAATGGTCATGTCTAGTTGTTTGACTATCCAGAAGGATAATGGTCATGTCTAGTTGTTTGACTATCCAGAAGGATAATGGTCATGTCTAGTTGTTTGACTATCTAGAAGGATAATGGTCATGTCTAGTTGTTTGACTATCCGGAAGGGTAATGGTCATGTCTAGTTGTTTGACTATCTAGAAGGATAATGGTCATGTCTAGTTGTTTGACTATCTAGAAGGATAATGGTCATGTCTAGTTGTTTGACTATCCGGAAGGATAATGGTCATGATTAGTTGTTTGACTATCTAGAAGGATAATGGTCATGTCTAGTTGTTTGACTATCTAGAAGGATAATGGTCATGTCTAGTTGTTTGACTATCCGGAAGGGTAATGGTCATGATTAGTTGTTTGACTATCTAGAAGGATAATGGTCATGATTAGTTGTTTGACTATCTAGAAGGATAATGGTCATGTCTAGTTGTTTGACTATCCGGAAGGGTAATGGTCATGATTAGTTGTTTGACTATCCAGAAGGATAATGGTCATGTCTAGTTGTTTGACTATCTAGAAGGATAATGGTCATGTCTAGTTGTTTGACTATCTAGAAGGATAATGGTCATGTCTAGTTGTTTGACTATCCAGAAGGATAATGGTCATGTCTAGTTGTTTGACTATCTAGAAGGATAATGGTCATGTCTAGTTATTTGACTATCCAGAAGGATAATGGTCATGTCTAGTTGTTTGACTATCCAGAAGGATAATGGTCATGTCTAGTTGTTTGACTATCCAGAAGGATAATGGTCATGTCTAGTTGTTTGACTATCCAGAAGGATAATGGTCATGATTAGTTGTTTGACTATCCAGAAGGATAATGGTCATGTCTAGTTGTTTGACTATCTAGAAGGATAATGGTCATGTCTAGTTGTTTGACTATCCGGAAGGGTAATGGTCATGTCTAGTTGTTTGACTATCTAGAAGGATAATGGTCATGTCTAGTTGTTTGACTATCTAGAAGGATAATGGTCATGTCTAGTTGTTTGACTATCCGGAAGGGTAATGGTCATGATTAGTTGTTTGACTATCTAGAAGGATAATGGTCATGATTAGTTGTTTGACTATCTAGAAGGATAATGGTCATGTCTAGTTGTTTGACTATCCGGAAGGGTAATGGTCATGATTAGTTGTTTGACTATCCAGAAGGATAATGGTCATGTCTAGTTGTTTGACTATCTAGAAGGATAATGGTCATGTCTAGTTGTTTGACTATCTAGAAGGATAATGGTCATGTCTAGTTGTTTGACTATCCAGAAGGATAATGGTCATGTCTAGTTGTTTGACTATCTAGAAGGATAATGGTCATGTCTAGTTGTTTGACTATCCAGAAGGATAATGGTCATGTCTAGTTGTTTGACTATCCAGAAGGATAATGGTCATGTCTAGTTGTTTGACTATCCAGAAGGATAATGGTCATGTCTAGTTGTTTGACTATCCAGAAGGATAATGGTCATGTCTAGTTGTTTGACTATCCAGAAGGATAATGGTCATGATTAGTTGTTTGACTATCCAGAAGGATAATGGTCATGTCTAGTTGTTTGACTATCTAGAAGGATAATGGTCATGTCTAGTTGTTTGACTATCCGGAAGGATAATGGTCATGATTAGTTGTTTGACTATCTAGAAGGATAATGGTCATGTCTAGTTGTTTGACTATCTAGAAGGATAATGGTCATGTCTAGTTGTTTGACTATCCGGAAGGGTAATGGTCATGTCTAGTTGTTTGACTATCTAGAAGGATAATGGTCATGTCTAGTTGTTTGACTATCCAGAAGGATAATGGTCATGTCTAGTTGTTTGACTATCCAGAAGGATAATGGTCATGTCTAGTTGTTTGACTATCCAGAAGGATAATGGTCATGTCTAGTTGTTTGACTATCCAGAAGGATAATGGTCATGACTAGGAGTTTAACTATCCAGAAGGATAATGGTCATGATTAGTTGTTTGACTATCCAGAAGGATAATGGTCATGTCTAGTTGTTTGACTATCCAGAAGGATAATGGTCATGTCTAGTTGTTTGACTATCCAGAAGGATAATGGTCATGTCTAGTTGTTTGACTATCCAGAAGGATAATGGTCATGTCTAGTTGTTTGACTATCCAGAAGGATAATGGTCATGTCTAGTTGTTTGACTATCCAGAAGGATAATGGTCATGTCTAGTTGTTTGACTATCCAGAAGGATAATGGTCATGTCTAGTTGTTTGACTATCCAGAAGGATAATGGTCATGACTAGGAGTTTAACTATCCAGAAGGATAATGGTCATGATTAGTTGTTTGACTATCCAGAAGGATAATGGTCATGTCTAGTTGTTTGACTATCCAGAAGGATAATGGTCATGTCTAGTTGTTTGACTATCCAGAAGGATAATGGTCATGTCTAGTTGTTTGACTATCCAGAAGGATAATGGTCATGTCTAGTTGTTTGACTATCCAGAAGGATAATGGTCATGTCTAGTTGTTTGACTATCCAGAAGGATAATGGTCATGTCTAGTTGTTTGACTATCCAGAAGGATAATGGTCATGTCTAGTTGTTTGACTATCCAGAAGGATAATGGTCATGTCTAGTTGTTTGACTATCCAGAAGGATAATGGTCATGTCTAGTTGTTTGACTATCCAGAAGGATAATGGTCATGTCTAGTTGTTTGACTATCCAGAAGGATAATGGTCATGACAAGGAGTTTAACTATCCAGAAGGATAATGGTCATGATTAGTTGTTTGACTATCCAGAAGGATAATGGTCATGTCTAGTTGTTTGACTATCCAGAAGGATAATGGTCATGTCTAGTTGTTTGACTATCCAGAAGGATAATGGTCATGTCTAGTTGTTTAACTATCCAGAAGGATAATGGTCATGATTAGTTGTTTGACTATCCAGAAGGATAATGGTCATGTCTAGTTGTTTGACTATCCAGAAGGATAATGGTCATGTCTAGTTGTTTGACTATCCAGAAGGATAATGGTCATGTCTAGTTGTTTGACTATCCAGAAGGATAATGGTCATGTCTAGTTGTTTGACTATCCAGAAGGATAATGGTCATGTCTAGTTGTTTGACTATCCAGAAGGATAATGGTCATGTCTAGTTGTTTGACTATCCAGAAGGATAATGGTCATGTCTAGTTGTTTGACTATCCAGAAGGATAATGGTCATGTCTAGTTGTTTGACTATCCAGAAGGATAATGGTCATGTCTAGTTGTTTGACTATCCAGAAGGATAATGGTCATGTCTAGTTGTTTGACTATTCAGAGTCTAATAAATGGAGTGCTGCCTGACTCAGGACTCCCTCTTCGTCTTCTGTTGTCTCTTAACCAGACTGTATAATAGGAGAGATATTAATATAATAACCAGACTGTATAATAGGAGAGATATTAATATAATAACTAGACTGTATAATAGGAGAGATATTAATATAATAACTAGATTGTATAATAGGAGAGATATTAATATAATAACCAGACTGTATAATAGGAGAGATATTAATATAATAACTAGACTGTATAATAGGAGAGATATTAATATAATAACCAGACTGTATAATAGGAGAGATATTAATATAATAACCAGACTGTATAATAGGAGAGATATTAATATAATAACCAGACTGTATAATAGGAGAGATATTAATATAATAAATAGACTGTATAATAGGAGAGATATTAATATAATAACTAGACTGTATAATAGGAGAGATATTAATATAATAACCAGACTGTATAATAGGAGAGATATTAATATAATAACCAGACTGTATAATAGGAGAGATATTAATATAATAACCAGACTGTATAATAGGAGAGATATTAATATAATAACTAGACTGTATAATAGGAGAGATATTAATATAATAACTAGACTGTATAATAGGAGAGATATTAATATAATAATATAATAACTAGACTGTATAATAGGAGAGATATTAATATAATAATATAATAACTAGACTGTATACTAGGAGAGATATTAATATAATAACCAGACTGTATAATAGGAGAGATATTAATATAATAATATAATAACTAGACTGTATAATAGGAGAGATATTAATATAATAACCAGACTGTATAATAGGAGAGATATTAATATAATAACCAGACTGTATAATAGGAGAGATATTAATATAATAACCAGACTGTATAATAGGAGAGATATTAATATAATAACTAGACTGTATAATAGGAGAGATATTAATATAGTAACTAGACTGTATAATAGGAGAGATATTAATATAATAATATAATAACTAGACTGTATAATAGGAGAGATATTAATATAATAATATAATAACTAGACTGTATAATAGGAGAGATATTAATATAATAACTAGACTGTATAATAGGAGAGATATTAATATAATAACCAGACTGTATAATAGGAGAGATATTAATATAATAACCAGACTGTATAATAGGAGAGATATTAATATAATAACCAGACTGTATAATAGGAGAGATATTAATATAATAACCAGACTGTATAATAGGAGAGATATTAATATAATAACTAGACTGTATAATAGGAGAGATATTAATATAATAACTAGACTGTATAATAGGAGAGATATTAATATAATAATATAATAACTAGACTGTATAATAGGAGAGATATTAATATAATAATATAATAACTAGACTGTATAATAGGAGAGATATTAATATAATAACCAGACTGTATAATAGGAGAGATATTAATATAATAATATAATAACTAGACTGTATAATAGGAGAGATATTAATATAATAACCAGACTGTATAATAGGAGAGATATTAATATAATAACCAGACTGTATAATAGGAGATATATTAATATAATAACCAGACTGTATAATAGGAGAGATATTAATATAATAACTAGACTGTATAATAGGAGAGATATTAATATAATAACTAGACTGTATAATAGGAGAGATATTAATATAATAATATAATAACTAGACTGTATAATAGGAGAGATATTAATATAATAATATAATAACTAGACTGTATAATAGGAGAGATATTAATATAATAACCAGACTGTATAATAGGAGAGATATTAATATAATAATATAATAACTAGACTGTATAATAGGAGAGATATTAATATAATAACCAGACTGTATAATAGGAGAGATATTAATATAATAACCAGACTGTATAATAGGAGAGATATTAATATAATAACCAGACTGTATAATAGGAGAGATATTAATATAATAACCAGACTGTATAATAGGAGAGATATTAATATAATAACTAGACTGTATAATAGGAGAGATATTAATATAATAACCAGACTGTATAATAGGAGAGATATTAATATAATAACTAGACTGTATAATAGGAGAGATATTAATATAATAACCAGACTGTATAATAGGAGAGATATTAATATAATAACCAGACTGTATAATAGGAGAGATATTAATATAATAACCAGACTGTATAATAGGAGAGATATTAATATAATAACCAGACTGTATAATAGGAGAGATATTAATATAATAACCAGACTGTATAATAGGAGAGATATTAATGTAATCACCAGACTGTATAATAGGAGAGATATTAATATAATAACCAGACTGTATAATAGGAGAGATATTAATATAATAACCAGACTGTATAATAGGAGAGATATTAATATAATAACCAGACTGTATAATAGGAGAGATATTAATATAATAACCAGACTGTATAATAGGAGAGATATTAATATAATAACCAGACTGTATAATAGGAGAGATATTAATATAATAACCAGACTGTATAATAGGAGAGGTATTAATATAATAACCAGACTGTATAATAGGAGAGATATTAATATAATAACCAGACTGTATAATAGGAGAGATATTAATATAATAACTAGACTGTATAATAGGAGAGATATTAATATAATAACCAGACTGTATAATAGGAGAGATATTAATATAATAACCAGACTGTATAATAGGAGAGATATTAATATAATAACTAGACTGTATAATAGGAGAGATATTAATATAATAACTAGACTGTATAATAGGAGAGATATTAATATAATAACCAGACTGTATAATAGGAGAGATATTAATATAATAATATAATAACTAGACTGTATAATAGGAGAGATATTAATATAATAACCAGACTGTATAATAGGAGAGATATTAATATAATAATATAATAACTAGACTGTATAATAGGAGAGATATTAATATAATAACCAGACTGTATAATAGGAGAGATATTAATATAATAATATAATAACTAGACTGTATAATAGGAGAGATATTAATATAATAACCAGACTGTATAATAGGAGAGATATTAATATAATAACCAGACTGTATAATAGGAGAGATATTAATATAATAACCAGACTGTATAATAGGAGTGATATTAATATAATAACCAGACTGTATAATAGGAGAGATATTAATATAATAACCAGACTGTATAATAGGAGAGATATTAATATAATAACTAGACTGTATAATAGGAGAGATATTAATATAATAACCAGACTGTATAATAGGAGAGATATTAATATAATAACTAGACTGTATAATAGGAGAGATATTAATATAATAACCAGACTGTATAATAGGAGAGATATTAATATAATAACTAGACTGTATAATAGGAGAGATATTAATATAATAACCAGACTGTATAATAGGAGAGATATTAATATAATAACCAGACTGTATAATAGGAGAGATATTAATATAATAACCAGACTGTATAATAGGAGAGATATTAATATAATAACCAGACTGTATAATAGGAGAGATATTAATATAATAACCAGACTGTATTATAGGAGAGATATTAATGTAATCACCAGACTGTATAATAGGAGAGATATTAATATAATAACCAGACTGTATAATAGGAGAGATATTAATATAATAACCAGACTGTATAATAGGAGAGATATTAATATAATAACCAGACTGTATAATAGGAGAGATATTAATATAATAACCAGACTGTATAATAGGAGAGATATTAATATAATAACCAGACTGTATAATAGGAGAGATATTAATATAATAACCAGACTGTATAATAGGAGAGATATTAATATAATAACCAGACTGTATAATAGGAGAGATATTAATATAATAACCAGACTGTATAATAGGAGAGATATTAATATAATAACTAGACTGTATAATAGGAGAGATATTAATATAATAACTAGACTGTATAATAGGAGAGATATTAATATATTAATATAATAACCAGACTGTATAATAGGAGAGGTATTAATATAATAACCAGACTGTATAATAGGAGAGATATTAATATATTAATATAATAACCAGACTGTATAATAGGAGAGATATTAATATAATAACCAGACTGTATAATAGGAGAGATATTAATATAATAACTAGACTGTATAATAGGAGAGATATTAATATAATAACTAGACTGTATAATAGGAGAGATATTAATATAATAACTAGACTGTATAATAGGAGAGATATTAATATATTAATATAATAACCAGACTGTATAATAGGAGAGATATTAATGTAATAACCAGACTGTATAATAGGAGAGATATTAATATATTAATATAATTACCAGACTGTATAATAGGAGAGATATTAATATAATAACTAGACTGTATAATAGGAGAGATATTAATATAATAACTAGACTGTATAATATGAGAGATATTAATATATTAATATAATAACCAGACTGTATAATAGGAGAGATATTCATATTATAACCAGACTGTATAATATGAGAGATATTAATGTATTAATATAATAACCAGACTGTATAATAGGAGAGATATTAATATAATAACCAGACTGTATAATAGGAGAGATATTAATATATTAATATAATAACCAGACTGTATAATAGGAGAGATATTAATATAATAACTAGACTGTATAATAGGAGAGATATTAATGTAATAACCAGACTGTATAATAGGAGAGATATTAATATAATAACCAGACTGTATAATAGGAGAGATATTAATATAATAACCAGACTGTATAATAGGAGAGATATTAATATAATAACCAGACTGTATTATAGGAGAGATATTAATGTAATCACCAGACTGTATAATAGGAGAGATATTAATATAATAACCAGACTGTATAATAGGAGAGATATTAATATAATAACCAGACTGTATAATAGGAGAGATATTAATATAATAACCAGACTGTATAATAGGAGAGATATTAATATAATAACCAGACTGTATAATAGGAGAGATATTAATATAATAACCAGACTGTATAATAGGAGAGATATTAATATAATAACCAGACTGTATAATAGGAGAGATATTAATATAATAACTAGACTGTATAATAGGAGAGATATTAATATAATAACTAGACTGTATAATAGGAGAGATATTAATATATTAATATAATAACCAGACTGTATAATAGGAGAGGTATTAATATAATAACCAGACTGTATAATAGGAGAGATATTAATATATTAATATAATAACCAGACTGTATAATAGGAGAGATATTAATATAATAACCAGACTGTATAATAGGAGAGATATTAATATAATAACTAGACTGTATAATAGGAGAGATATTAATATAATAACTAGACTGTATAATAGGAGAGATATTAATATAATAACTAGACTGTATAATAGGAGAGATATTAATATATTAATATAATAACCAGACTGTATAATAGGAGAGATATTAATGTAATAACCAGACTGTATAATAGGAGAGATATTAATATATTAATATAATTACCAGACTGTATAATAGGAGAGATATTAATATAATAACTAGACTGTATAATAGGAGAGATATTAATATAATAACTAGACTGTATAATATGAGAGATATTAATATATTAATATAATAACCAGACTGTATAATAGGAGAGATATTCATATTATAACCAGACTGTATAATATGAGAGATATTAATGTATTAATATAATAACCAGACTGTATAATAGGAGAGATATTAATATAATAACCAGACTGTATAATAGGAGAGATATTAATATATTAATATAATAACCAGACTGTATAATAGGAGAGATATTAATATAATAACTAGACTGTATAATAGGAGAGATATTAATGTAATAACCAGACTGTATAATAGGAGAGATATTAATATAATAACCAGACTGTATAATAGGAGAGATATTAATATATTAATATAATAACCAGACTGTATAATAGGAGAGATATTAATATAATAACTAGACTGTATAATAGGAGAGATATTAATATAATAACTAGACTGTATAATAGGAGAGATATTAATATATTAATATAATAACCAGACTGTATAATAGGAGAGATATTAATATAATAACCAGACTGTATAATAGGAGAGATATTAATGTAATAACCAGACTGTATAAAAGGAGAGGTATTAATATAATAACTAGACTGTATAATAGGAGAGAAAATAATATAATAACTAGACTGTATAATAGGAGAGATATTAATATATTAATATAATAACCAGACTGTATAATAGGAGAGATATTAATATAATAACCAGACTGTATAATAGGAGAGATATTAATATAATAACCAGACTGTATAAAAGGAGAGATATTAATATAATAACCAGACTGTATAGTAGGAGAGATATTAATATAATAACCAGACTGTATAATAGGAGAGATATTAATATATTAATATAATAACCAGACTGTATAATAGGAGAGATATTAATATAATAACCAGACTGTATAGTAGGAGAGATATTAATATAATAACCAGACTGTATATTAGGAGAGATATTAATATAATAATATAATAACCAGACTGTATAATAGGAAAGATATTAATATAATAACCAGACTGTATAGTAGGAGAGATATTAATATAATAACCAGACTGTATAATAGGAGAGGTATTAATATATTAATATAATAACCAGACTGTATAATAGGAGAGATATTAATATAATAACTAGACTGTATAATAGGAGAGATATTAATATAATAACCAGACTGTATAATAATAGAGGAATAGCAGAAGTCTGGACTCTAGATACAATAACACAGGTCTAAAAATAAGTCTACTGTTGTCCCCTCCCTGTGTGTGTGTGTGTGTGTGTGTGTGTGTGTGTGTGTGTGTGTGTGTGTGTGTGTGTGTGTGTGTGTGTGTGTGTGTGTGTGTGTGTGTGTGTGTGTGTGTGTGTGTGTGTGTGTGTGTGTGTGTGTGTGTGTGTGTGTGTGTGTGTGTGTGTGTGTGTGTGTAAACCCACCCTGTCATACATGCAGGGCAGCATACCTGCTGGTCTGTGTCATAGACGTTGGTTACTCAGCACATAACATCCTCGATCAATGTGTTTGTGCTTGTGGCTCACCGGGAAACCGCACTACCAGAGAGCACTTCAGGGCAGAGAGAGAAAGTGAGAGAGAAAGTGAGAGAGAAAGTGAGAGAGAAAGTGAGAGACAGAAAGCCACAGAGAGACACAGAGAGACACAGAGAGAGACAGAGAGACAGAGAGAGATAAAGAGAAAAATAGAGAGAGACAGAGAGAGAGAGAAAAATAGAGAGAGACAGAGAGAGAGAGAGAAAGAGAGATGCACTGTTCTCTATTAGCCACAATTTTACCTCTCTTCTTGAGAGAGATGCTCCTTTGCCCCGTAATCATATCAGAACATTTGATTTGATTATTTCACTTTCTCAGACACACAAAGGTTAAATAGGCTCCAGGAATAATTGTATGAGTTATCTTGTTAAATAACCATACAGTCTCTGCCATTAAACAAATGTAATAAACAGTTAATTTACATTGAAACCCTATTGAAAGTACATGATAACAGTTAATTAACGCTACCACCCCTGGTTCTCAGGAAGGAGGGGGACGTTGTGGAGCGTCGTTGGAAGGACGTGAGGGTGGAGACTTCGTGAAGGTGGTGTCTAACGAGATCCTCCCAGCTGACCTGTTGCTTCTCCAGACCTCCGACCCTAACGGGGTGTGTCACGTTGAGACCGCCACCCTGGATGGAGAGACCAACCTCAAACAGAGACAGGTCGTCCCAGGACTCTACACACAGGTGACGATTAATGACAGTAAAGTCCCTGTTTTGAAAATGTAAGTTCTCACCGTTTCGTTATGAAAGGTCTCACTGTTTTATTATGAAAGGCCTCACCGTTTCATTATGAAAGGCCTCACCGTTTTATTATGAAAGGCCTCACCGTTTTATTATGAAAGGCCTCACTGTTTCATTATGAAAGGCCTCACCGTTTCATTATGAAAGGCCTCACTGTTTCATTATGAAAGGCCTCACTGTTTCATTATGAAAGGCCTCACTGTTTTATTATGAAAGGCCTCACTGTTTTATTATGAAAGGCCTCACCGTTTCATTATGAAAGGCCTCACCGTTTTATTATGAAAGGCCTCACCGTTTTATTATGAAAGGCCTCACTGTTTCATTATGAAAGGCCTCACCGTTTCATTATGAAAGGCCTCACTGTTTCATTATGAAAGGCCTCACTGTTTCATTATGAAAGGCCTCACTGTTTTATTATGAAAGGCCTCACTGTTTTATTATGAAAGGCCTCACCGTTTCATGATGAAAGGCCTCACCGTTTCATTATGAAAGGCCTCACCGTTTTATTATGAAAGGCCTCACTGTTTTATTATGAAAGGCCTCACCGTTTTATTATAAAAGGCCTCACTGTTTTATTATGAAAGGCCTCACTGTTTTATTATGAAAGGCCTCACCGTTTTATTATGAAAGGCCTCACTGTTTTATTATGAAAGGCCTCACCGTTTTATTATGAAAGGCCTCACTGTTTTATTATGAAAGGCCTCACCGTTTCGTTATGAAAGGCCTCACTGTTTCATTATGAAAGGCCTCACTGTTTTATTATGAAAGGCCTCACTGTTTTATTATGAAAGGCCTCATCGTTTTATTATGAAAGGCCTCACTGTTTTATTATGAAAGGCCTCTCTGTTTCATTATGAAAGGCCTCACCGTTTCGTTATGAAAGGCCTCACCGTTTCGTTATGAATGGCCTCACTGTTTTATTATGAAAGGCCTCACTGTTTTATTATGAAAGGCCTCACTGTTTTATTATGAAAGGCCTCACCGTTTTGACAACCAACATTCCAGCTCTGGGAAACTGTCCTTCCTGCCTTCTTCCTAAACAGTTTGAATGTGTGTATTTTTCTTTTCAGGGTTTTCCCTTTAAGCCTCAACACTTCAACAGCACAGTAGTCGTTGAAAAACCCAACGACAACCTCAATCATTTCAAAGGTTACATGTGAGTATCAGTAACAACAACAACAGCAACAACATCAACAACAACATCAACAACACAATTATACTGTTTCCAAAGAGTCCAACCAAACCAGTCATGTTGTGTATGAATGAAGCCAAGCTAAATGGATGAACTTCCCTTTACTGTATCTCTCCTGATGCTCTAAAAATAATCATTACTTTACGGCTCTAGCAGCTTCTCATCGACGTTCTTAGAGCCCCATAGCTTTTATAGCAGCTCCTATGTCCACTCTCCAGTCCAGTTAGGCCATAAAGGGAGAGAATTCATTATAGGGTGCGTCTAAAATTGCATCCTATTCCCTATGTAGTCCACTACTTTTGGACACACTACAGTGTCCTACATTTGGACGCACTACTTTTGGTTGCCATTTTGGACTCACCCATGGAGAATATATAGGGGGTAATGAATACCTAATGAGACGTGAGTGTAAAAGAATGGTCCCTACTCTGGGTCTCTCTGCAGAGAGACGGCTGATAACAGGAAGTTGGGCTTTGGGATTGACAGTCTGCTGCTGAGAGGGTGTACCGTCAGAAACACAGACCATGCAGCTGGGTTCATGGTGTACACAGGTGAATATGACCTCTGACCTCTGAGCTCTACTGTTACATCTTTACGTTCCTGGTTAAGTTATTACATTTATGAAGTTCTTTAATTTCCAGCAAATGGAACATTTGAGTCTTTAAATTGGAACACCAGAAAAGACAACTGAGTGAACACTTACCTGCTTACGACCACGTAGCGGCTCACTAGCGGCTCGCCGCTGGCCAAGTTGGCACTGCTACAACATTTTGCTCATCTCTTGTTTCAGGCCGTGAGACCAAGTCCATATGCTCCATAACTACAGACCCAGATACAACCGCAGCAGACTGGAACGCAAGATGAACATGGACGTGCTCTTCTGTGTCATTGTACTCTTCATGCCTTATAGGAGCGCTTGGTAAGTCGAACCTACAGTTCACCCCAAATCCAGTACCATACAGTCACGGTAACACAATATTTGAAGGATACACACCTACATAAAGACCTGATGATAATGTATTTGTAAACCATACCAAGCCGTATAGGAGAACTAGGTCAAGTTAACCTACCCTACATTAATTACCATACACTTACTACATCATATTGTACTAATACACCTTCCCTATCAACATATAGGTCTACGTACTGATATAGCCAAGACAACTGCATCTTCTAGCAATGCACTGTATAAAGAAGTTAAGTCCCAAATGGTACCTTATTCCCTACATAGTGCACTACTTTTGACCAGAGCCCCATAGGCCCTGGCTAAAATTAGTGGACTAAGTAGGGAATAGGGTGCCATTTGGGACACACTCAGATCCCAGGGTTAATAACTAGTTAACTAGACACTGGGCCTGATAGGACAGCTCAAAAAGCTTCTGCTCTTTTCTGTCCATATTAACACACGGATGGGTGGAAGAGGCAAGGCAGGCAAGGAGCAAGGAAGGAGGGCATGGTCAGAACAACACATTCACTAGCCACAGTTAATGTTCTCATCCACCTTTATAGGAAGACATTTAAACATTGATCAGGACCAGGTCGTAAGGTTAACATTCTAATCCATTGACCTTTATACACGCTGTCCCCACCGGCGAACCCTTTTTGGTTCCTGGTAGAACCCTTTTTGGTTCCAGTTAGAACTAATTTGGTGTCCATGTAGAACCTCTTTGCGTGAAGGGTTTTACATGGAACTCGAAAGGGTTCTTCTACCTGGAACCAAAAGGTTCTTCAAAAGGGTTCTCCTATGGCAAGGTTCAAGATTGCATTTTTTTTCTAAGAGTCTAAAAAGTAATGTAAACATTGATCAGGTCCAGCTCCCAAGATTAATGGTGTAATCCATGGACCTTTATAGGAAGACATTTAAACATCAGTCATTGGCCGGCCATCAGTATATAGAGTGAACAGAAGAAGAGGGGAAAGGAGGGAGGAAAATGACAGAAACAGCCCCTGTTCTGAGTCGGGGGAGTGTGATTAATCCAGCTGTCCTTACCCTCCTTTTTCTTTCATACCCTCCTCTCCTCTCATCCTGTTTTTACAACCCAATCCTCTCCTCCTTACCCTCCTCTCATCCTGTTCAAACCCTCTTCTCCTCCTGTTCTTACCCTCCTCTCCTCTCATCCTGTTATTACCCTCCTCTCCTCCTGTTCATACCCTCCTCTCCTCTCATCCTGTTTTTACAATCCTTTCCTCTCCTCCTTACCCTCCTCTCCTACTGTTCTTACCCTCCTCTCCTCCTGTTCTTACCCTCCTCTCCTCCTGTTCTTACCCTCCTCTCCTCCTGTTCTTACCCTCCTCTCCTCTCTTCCTGTTATTACCCTCCTCTCCTCCTGTTCTTACCCTCCTCTCCTCCTGTTTTTATCCTCCTCTCCTCCTGTTCTTACCCTCCTCTCCTCTCTTCCTGTTCTTACCCTCCTCTCCTCTCCTCCTGTTCTTACCCTCCTCTCCTCTCCTGTTCTTACCCTCCTCTCCTCACCTACTGTTCTTACCCTCCTCTCCTCCTGTTCTTACCCTCCTCTCCTCCTGTTTTTATCCTCCTCTCCTCCTGTTCTTACCCTCCTCTCCTCTCTTCCTGTTCTTACCCTCCTCTCCTCTCCTCCTGTTCTTACCCTCCTCTCCTCTCCTGTTCTTACCCTCCTCTCCTCTCCTCCTGTTCTTACCCTCCTCTCCTCCTGTTCTTACCCTCCTTTCCTCCTATACTCACCCTCTTCTCCTCCTGTTCTTACCCTCCTCTCCTCTCCTCTTGTCCTTTCTCACCTCCTTTTACTCCATTCCTTGTCCTTCCTCTTCTACTTCCTTTCACTCCGTTCTCTCACCCCTTCTTCCCCTTCTCCCTCCCTCCTTTTCCCCTCTCCTTCCCCAAACAGGTCATTACATCTGGCTGGAGTCGTTTCCCAGCATGCCTCTCTTCCTGATACCAGACAGCCATGGTCATCTGGACCCGCCCCCTCTGTCTAGCTTCTACATGTTCTTCACTATGATCATACTACTGCAGGTAGAGAGAGTGTGTGTGTATGTGTTTGTGTTGGGAGAAACATCATGATCGGTGAACAGCCATAAAGCATTTGTGTGTCTGTGAGTTTTAGTGTGCACTCTGACTGTGACTGTTGGACAACCATCAACCCTTTTTCTTCCTTCCTTCCTTCCTTCCTTCCTTCCTTCCTTCCTTCCTTCCTTCCTTCCTTCCTTCCTTCCTTCCTTCCTTCCTTCCTTCCTTCCTTCCTTCCTTCAAACAATGGGAACTGCAGTGGTGTAAAAAGTATTACATTCTCATACTTGAGTAAAAGTAAAGATACCTTAATAGAAAATGACTTAATAGAAAATGACTTGAGTAAAAGTATTTGGTTTTAAAATGTACTTAAGGATCAAAGGTAAATGTATGAATGAGTATAAATTCCTTATATTAAGCAAACCAGACGGCACAATTTTTTAAACTTTTTTATTTACGGACAGCCAGGATCACACTCCAATACTCAGACATCATTTACAAATGAAGCATTTGTGTTTAGTGAGTACGTCAGATCAGAGGCAGTAGAGATGACCAGATTTGTTCTCTTGATAAGTGCGGTAATTAGACCCTTTTCCTGTCCTGCTAAGCATTCAAACTGTAACGAGAACTTTTGGGTGTCAGGGAAAATGTATGGAGTAGAAAGTACATTATTTTTTTTAGGAATGTAGTGGAGTAAAAGTATAAGTTGTCAAAAATATAAATACTAAAGTTAAGTACAGATACCCCCAAAAACAACTTAAGTAGTACTTTAAAGTATTTTTTACTTAGGTACATTACACCACTGGGGAAGTGTAAACAAACAACTGGAAGCGTAAAGAAACAATTGGAACTGTAAAGAAACAATGTGAACTGTAAAGAAACAATGGGAACCGTAAAGAAACAATGGGAACTGTAAACAAACAATGGGAACTGTAAAGAAACAATGGGAACTGTAAAGAAACAATGGGAACTGTAAAGAAACAATGGGAACTGTAAAGAAACAATGGGAACTGTAAAGAAACAATGGGAACTGTAAAGAAACAATGGGAACTGTAAAGAAACAATGGGAACTGTAAAGAAACAATGGGAACTGTAAAGAAACAATGGAAACTGTAAAGAAACAATGGGAACTGAAACCAGTTGAACATGCCCTGCTGTTCAAATAGCATCCGAGGACCTATCTACCCAGTTGGGACTATAAAGACATTGGTTGATTGTGATCGTCAAGGTCATAGGATGTAATTTGAGCTCTTCCACTAGTTGTCTACTTAGTTGTTTTTTTTAGGTATTTTAATGTGACTTGCTTCAGCATTGAGGTTTGTTGGTGGTCCAGTCTTTGATGGTATAAACAAATGAAGGAGTCTGCCTTTACGCATCCTCATCACAAGTTCCACAAACCCCCGCTGGCTTACCAACTTTAACCCTGGTTTCAATCTGGACTACAGTTTAGCAGGAACTGCTATGGGAATCTACCTCTCTCTTGTTATCAACCCAATGTTTCCTTATATCTCTCAGAACATTCAAATGTTTTTGAAGACTAAACAGAATGTTGTGGGGCTCTGGCCTTGAGCTAGGCCCCTGAAATGCTGATGCAGTTTTAATTAGGGGTTCTAGAACCAGTAATGAGGAAAAATGACCCTTTCTAGTTTCATCTGGTTCTGTAGTCTACTGACTGTAATCTGCTCCAGGATCTGTTTATGCTGTCTAGCCAACTCCTATGATCATTAAACATCAACAGGAGTTGGCTCTACAGTACAAACAGACATGGGCCCAGCTTATACTAACTGAGTGAATACAGTAAATATGTTTTGGCTCTCCTCTGCAGACGTCCGTCTGGCTGTCCTTGGGGAGGCTGATGACACAGAGGAAGAGGTCCTCTTCCACCAGAGACCACTCCCCTTGAGGACAGGATGGACCCTGGAAGACAACCATGACCATGACCCAGAAGTAATACAATGTTGCCATGGCGCCCAGCGACCTCACAGGAACAAGGAAGGAAGTGCCCAGGGGGAAGTAGCATTCAGCAGTCCACTGGTGAGTTTATAGCTTTATGATAACAATAACAACAACAACAATAGAAACAATGTATTTGTTAGGCTGAGTACCCAATGTATCCATACCGCTCAAGCAAGAAAGTTTTGAATGGTAAAATGCTTAAAATAACATGACCTAAAACACAGCATATAATGTTTTTATGACTCTGTGGTCAGTGGGTGCGTGGGTGGGTGTGTCCCTTTGCCGTATCTGAGGTTGCACATATGGTCATGCTGAGCAACATGACGCCATAGGCTACTGATATCACATCAACATCACATCACATCACATCAACATCACATCAACATCACATCAACATCACATCAACATCACACTACATCACATCACATCACCATCACACTACATCACATCAACATCACACTACATCAACATCACATCAACATCACATCAACATCACATCAACATCACATCAACATCACACTACATCACATCAACATCACACTACATCACATCAACATCACACTACATCACATCAACATCACATTACATCACATCAACATCACACTACATCACATCAACATCACACTACATCACATCAACATCACATCAACATCACACTACATCACATCAACATCACATCAACATCATACTACATCACACTACATCACATCAACATCACATCACCATCACATCAACATCAACATCACATCAACATCACATTACATCACATCAACATCACACTACATCAAATCAACATCACACTACATCAACATCACATCAACATCACATCAACATCACACTACATCACATCAACATCACACTACATCACATCAACATCACACTACATCACATCAACATCACATCAACATCACACTACATCACATCAACATCACATTACATCACATCAACATCACATCAACATCACATCAACATCACACTACATCACATCAACATCACATCAACATCACACTACATCACACTACATCACATCAACATCACATCAACATCACATCAACATCACACTACGTCACATCAACATCACATCAACATCATACTACATCACACTACATCACATCAACATCAACATCACATCAACATCACATTACATCACATCAACATCACATCAGCATCACACAACATCACATCAACATCACATCAACATCAACATCAACATCACACTACATCACATCAACATCACACTACATCACATCAACATCACACTACATCACATCAACATCACATCAACATCACATCAACATCACATCAACATCACATCAACATCACACTACATCACATCAACATCACACTACATCACATCAACATCACATCAACATCACATCAACATTACATCACATCAACATCACACTACATCAACATCACATCAACATCACATTACATCACATTAACATCACACTACATCACATCAACATCACATTACATCACATCAACATCACACTACATCACATCAACATCACACTACATCACATCAACATCACACTACATCACATCAACATCACACTACATCACATCAACATCACACTACATCACATCAACATCACACTACATCACATCAACATCACATCAACATCACACTACATCACATCAACATCAACATCACACTACATCAACATCACATCAACATCACATCAACATCACATTACATCACATTAACATCACACTACATCACATCAACATCACATTACATCACATCAACATCACACTACATCACATCAACATCACACTACATCAACATCACATCAACATCACATTACATCACATCAACATCACATTACATCACATCAACATCACACTACATCAACATCACATCAACATCACATCAACATCACATTACATCACATCAACATCACACTACATCACATCAACATCACATTACATCACATCAACATCACACTACATCACATCAACATCACACTACATCACATCAACATCACACTACATCACATCAACATCACACTACATCACATCAACATCACATCAACATCATACTACATCACACTACATCACATCAACATCACATCACCATCACATCAACATCAACATCACATCAACATCACATTACATCACATCAACATCACACTACATCAAATCAACATCACACTACATCAACATCACATCAACATCACATCAACATCACACTACATCACATCAACATCACACTACATCACATCAACATCACACTACATCACATCAACATCACATCAACATCACACTACATCACATCAACATCACATTACATCACATCAACATCACATCAACATCACATCAACATCACACTACATCACATCAACATCACATCAACATCACACTACATCACACTACATCACATCAACATCACATCAACATCATACTACATCACACTACATCACATCAACATCAACATCACATCAACATCACATTACATCACATCAACATCACATCAGCATCACACAACATCACATCAACATCACATCAACATCAACATCAACATCACACTACATCACATCAACATCACACTACATCACATCAACATCACACTACATCACATCAACATCACATCAACATCACATCAACATCACATCAACATCACATCAACATCACACTACATCACATCAACATCACACTACATCACATCAACATCACATCAACATCACATCAACATTACATCACATCAACATCACACTACATCAACATCACATCAACATCACATTACATCACATCAACATCACACTACATCACATCAACATCACACTACATCACACTACATCACATCAACATCACATTACATCACATCAACATCACACTACATCACATCAACATCACACTACATCACATCAACATCACACTACATCACATCAACATCACACTACATCACATCAACATCACATCAACATCATACTACATCACACTACATCACATCAACATCACATCACCATCACATCAACATCAACATCACATCAACATCACATTACATCACATCAACATCACACTACATCAAATCAACATCACACTACATCAACATCACATCAACATCACATCAACATCACACTACATCACATCAACATCACACTACATCACATCAACATCACACTACATCACATCAACATCACATCAACATCACACTACATCACATCAACATCACATTACATCACATCAACATCACACTACATCACATCAACATCACACTACATCACATCAACATCACATCAACATCACACTACATCACATCAACATCACATTACATCACATCAACATCACATCAACATCACATCAACATCACACTACGTCACATCAACATCACATCAACATCATACTACATCACACTACATCACATCAACATCAACATCACATCAACATCACATTACATCACATCAACATCACATCAGCATCACACAACATCACATCAACATCACATCAACATCAACATCAACATCACACTACATCACATCAACATCACACTACATCACATCAACATCACACTACATCACATCAACATCACATCAACATCACATCAACATCACATCAACATCACATCAACATCACACTACATCACATCAACATCACACTACATCACATCAACATCACATCAACATCACATCAACATTACATCACATCAACATCACACTACATCAACATCACATCAACATCACATTACATCACATCAACATCACACTACATCACATCAACATCACACTACATCAACATCACATCAACATCACATTACATCACATTAACATCACACTACATCACATCAACATCACATTACATCACATCAACATCACACTACATCACATCAACATCACACTACATCACATCAACATCACACTACATCACATCAACATCACACTACATCACATCAACATCACACTACATCACATCAACATCACACTACATCACATCAACATCACATCAACATCACACTACATCACATCAACATCAACATCACACTACATCAACATCACATCAACATCACATCAACATCACATTACATCACATTAACATCACACTACATCACATCAACATCACATTACATCACATCAACATCACACTACATCACATCAACATCACACTACATCAACATCACATCAACATCACATTACATCACATCAACATCACATTACATCACATCAACATCACACTACATCAACATCACATCAACATCACATCAACATCACATTACATCACATCAACATCACACTACATCACATCAACATCACATTACATCACATCAACATCACACTACATCACATCAACATCACACTACATCACATCAACATCACACTACATCACATCAACATCACACTACATCACATCAACATCACATCAACATCATACTACATCACACTACATCACATCAACATCACATCACCATCACATCAACATCAACATCACATCAACATCACATTACATCACATCAACATCACACTACATCAAATCAACATCACACTACATCAACATCACATCAACATCACATCAACATCACACTACATCACATCAACATCACACTACATCACATCAACATCACATCAACATCACACTACATCACATCAACATCACATTACATCACATCAACATCACATCAACATCACATCAACATCACACTACATCACATCAACATCACATCAACATCACACTACATCACACTACATCACATCAACATCACATCAACATCATACTACATCACACTACATCACATCAACATCAACATCACATCAACATCACATTACATCACATCAACATCACATCAGCATCACACAACATCACATCAACATCACATCAACATCAACATCAACATCACACTACATCACATCAACATCACACTACATCACATCAACATCACACTACATCACATCAACATCACATCAACATCACATCAACATCACATCAACATCACATCAACATCACACTACATCACATCAACATCACACTACATCACATCAACATCACATCAACATCACATCAACATTACATCACATCAACATCACACTACATCAACATCACATCAACATCACATTACATCACATCAACATCACACTACATCACATCAACATCACACTACATCACACTACATCACATCAACATCACATTACATCACATCAACATCACACTACATCACATCAACATCACACTACATCACATCAACATCACACTACATCACATCAACATCACACTACATCACATCAACATCACATCAACATCATACTACATCACACTACATCACATCAACATCACATCACCATCACATCAACATCAACATCACATCAACATCACATTACATCACATCAACATCACACTACATCAAATCAACATCACACTACATCAACATCACATCAACATCACATCAACATCACACTACATCACATCAACATCACACTACATCACATCAACATCACACTACATCACATCAACATCACATCAACATCACACTACATCACATCAACATCACATTACATCACATCAACATCACATCAACATCACATCAACATCACACTACATCACATCAACATCACATCAACATCACACTACATCACACTACATCACATCAACATCACATCAACATCACATCAACATCACATCAACATCACACTACGTCACATCAACATCACATCAACATCATACTACATCACACTACATCACATCAACATCAACATCACATCAACATCACATTACATCACATCAACATCACATCAGCATCACACAACATCACATCAACATCACATCAACATCAACATCAACATCACACTACATCACATCAACATCACACTACATCACATCAACATCACACTACATCACATCAACATCACATCAACATCACATCAACATCACATCAACATCACATCAACATCACACTACATCACATCAACATCACACTACATCACATCAACATCACATCAACATCACATCAACATTACATCACATCAACATCACACTACATCAACATCACATCAACATCACATTACATCACATCAACATCACACTACATCACATCAACATCACACTACATCAACATCACATCAACATCACATTACATCACATTAACATCACACTACATCACATCAACATCACATTACATCACATCAACATCACACTACATCACATCAACATCACACTACATCACATCAACATCACACTACATCACATCAACATCACACTACATCACATCAACATCACACTACATCACATCAACATCACACTACATCACATCAACATCACATCAACATCACACTACATCACATCAACATCAACATCACACTACATCAACATCACATCAACATCACATCAACATCACATTACATCACATTAACATCACACTACATCACATCAACATCACATTACATCACATCAACATCACACTACATCACATCAACATCACACTACATCAACATCACATCAACATCACATTACATCACATCAACATCACATTACATCACATCAACATCACACTACATCAACATCACATCAACATCACATCAACATCACATTACATCACATCAACATCACACTACATCACATCAACATCACATTACATCACATCAACATCACACTACATCACATCAACATCACACTACATCACATCAACATCACACTACATCACATCAACATCACACTACATCACATCAACATCACATCAACATCATACTACATCACACTACATCACATCAACATCACATCACCATCACATCAACATCAACATCACATCAACATCACATTACATCACATCAACATCACACTACATCAAATCAACATCACACTACATCAACATCACATCAACATCACATCAACATCACACTACATCACATCAACATCACACTACATCACATCAACATCACACTACATCACATCAACATCACATCAACATCACACTACATCACATCAACATCACATTACATCACATCAACATCACATCAACATCACATCAACATCACACTACATCACATCAACATCACATCAACATCACACTACATCACACTACATCACATCAACATCACATCAACATCATACTACATCACACTACATCACATCAACATCAACATCACATCAACATCACATTACATCACATCAACATCACATCAGCATCACACAACATCACATCAACATCACATCAACATCAACATCAACATCACACTACATCACATCAACATCACACTACATCACATCAACATCACACTACATCACATCAACATCACATCAACATCACATCAACATCACATCAACATCACATCAACATCACACTACATCACATCAACATCACACTACATCACATCAACATCACATCAACATCACATCAACATTACATCACATCAACATCACACTACATCAACATCACATCAACATCACATTACATCACATCAACATCACACTACATCACATCAACATCACACTACATCAACATCACATCAACATCACATTACATCACATTAACATCACACTACATCACATCAACATCACATTACATCACATCAACATCACACTACATCACATCAACATCACACTACATCACATCAACATCACACTACATCACATCAACATCACACTACATCACATCAACATCACATCAACATCACACTACATCACATCAACATCAACATCACACTACATCAACATCACATCAACATCACATCAACATCACATTACATCACATTAACATCACACTACATCACATCAACATCACATTACATCACATCAACATCACACTACATCACATCAACATCACACTACATCAACATCACATCAACATCACATTACATCACATCAACATCACATTACATCACATCAACATCACACTACATCAACATCACATCAACATCACATCAACATCACATTACATCACATTAACATCACACTACATCACATCAACATCACATTACATCACATCAACATCACACTACATCACATCAACATCACACTACATCACATCAACATCACACTACATCACATCAACATCACACTACATCACATCAACATCACACTACATCACATCAACATCACACTACATCACATCAACATCACATCAACATCATACTACATCACACTACATCACATCAACATCAACATCACATCAACATCACATTACATCACATCAACATCACATCAGCATCACACAACATCACATCAACATCACATCAACATCAACATCAACATCACACTACATCACATCAACATCACACTACATCACATCAACATCACACTACATCACATCAACATCACATCAACATCACATCAACATCACATCAACATCACATCAACATCACACTACATCACATCAACATCACACTACATCACATCAACATCACATCAACATCACATCAACATTACATCACATCAACATCACACTACATCAACATCACATCAACATCACATTACATCACATCAACATCACACTACATCACATCAACATCACACTACATCACACTACATCACATCAACATCACATTACATCACATCAACATCACACTACATCACATCAACATCACACTACATCACATCAACATCACACTACATCACATCAACATCACACTACATCACATCAACATCACATCAACATCATACTACATCACACTACATCACATCAACATCACATCACCATCACATCAACATCAACATCACATCAACATCACATTACATCACATCAACATCACACTACATCAAATCAACATCACACTACATCAACATCACATCAACATCACATCAACATCACACTACATCACATCAACATCACACTACATCACATCAACATCACACTACATCACATCAACATCACATCAACATCACACTACATCACATCAACATCACATTACATCACATCAACATCACATCAACATCACATCAACATCACACTACATCACATCAACATCACATCAACATCACACTACATCACACTACATCACATCAACATCACATCAACATCACATCAACATCACATCAACATCACACTACGTCACATCAACATCACATCAACATCATACTACATCACACTACATCACATCAACATCAACATCACATCAACATCACATTACATCACATCAACATCACATCAGCATCACACAACATCACATCAACATCACATCAACATCAACATCAACATCACACTACATCACATCAACATCACACTACATCACATCAACATCACACTACATCACATCAACATCACATCAACATCACATCAACATCACACTACATCACATCAACATCACATCAACATCACATCAACATTACATCACATCAACATCACACTACATCAACATCACATCAACATCACATTACATCACATCAACATCACACTACATCACATCAACATCACACTACATCAACATCACATCAACATCACATTACATCACATTAACATCACACTACATCACATCAACATCACATTACATCACATCAACATCACACTACATCACATCAACATCACACTACATCACATCAACATCACACTACATCACATCAACATCACACTACATCACATCAACATCACACTACATCACATCAACATCACACTACATCACATCAACATCACATCAACATCACACTACATCACATCAACATCAACATCACACTACATCAACATCACATCAACATCACATCAACATCACATTACATCACATTAACATCACACTACATCACATCAACATCACATTACATCACATCAACATCACACTACATCACATCAACATCACACTACATCAACATCACATCAACATCACATTACATCACATCAACATCACATTACATCACATCAACATCACACTACATCAACATCACATCAACATCACATCAACATCACATTACATCACATCAACATCACACTACATCACATCAACATCACATTACATCACATCAACATCACACTACATCACATCAACATCACACTACATCACATCAACATCACACTACATCACATCAACATCACACTACATCACATCAACATCACATCAACATCATACTACATCACACTACATCACATCAACATCACATCACCATCACATCAACATCAACATCACATCAACATCACATTACATCACATCAACATCACACTACATCAAATCAACATCACACTACATCAACATCACATCAACATCACATCAACATCACACTACATCACATCAACATCACACTACATCACATCAACATCACACTACATCACATCAACATCACATCAACATCACACTACATCACATCAACATCACATTACATCACATCAACATCACATCAACATCACATCAACATCACACTACATCACATCAACATCACATCAACATCACACTACATCACACTACATCACATCAACATCACATCAACATCATACTACATCACACTACATCACATCAACATCAACATCACATCAACATCACATTACATCACATCAACATCACATCAGCATCACACAACATCACATCAACATCACATCAACATCAACATCAACATCACACTACATCACATCAACATCACACTACATCACATCAACATCACACTACATCACATCAACATCACATCAACATCACATCAACATCACATCAACATCACATCAACATCACACTACATCACATCAACATCACACTACATCACATCAACATCACATCAACATCACATCAACATTACATCACATCAACATCACACTACATCAACATCACATCAACATCACATTACATCACATCAACATCACACTACATCACATCAACATCACACTACATCACACTACATCACATCAACATCACATTACATCACATCAACATCACACTACATCACATCAACATCACACTACATCACATCAACATCACACTACATCACATCAACATCACACTACATCACATCAACATCACATCAACATCATACTACATCACACTACACTACATCAACATCACATCACCATCACATCAACATCAACATCACATCAACATCACATTACATCACATCAACATCACACTACATCAAATCAACATCACACTACATCAACATCACATCAACATCACATCAACATCACACTACATCACATCAACATCACACTACATCACATCAACATCACACTACATCACATCAACATCACATCAACATCACACTACATCACATCAACATCACATTACATCACATCAACATCACATCAACATCACATCAACATCACACTACATCACATCAACATCACATCAACATCACACTACATCACACTACATCACATCAACATCACATCAACATCACATCAACATCACATCAACATCACACTACGTCACATCAACATCACATCAACATCATACTACATCACACTACATCACATCAACATCAACATCACATCAACATCACATTACATCACATCAACATCACATCAGCATCACACAACATCACATCAACATCACATCAACATCAACATCAACATCACACTACATCACATCAACATCACACTACATCACATCAACATCACACTACATCACATCAACATCACATCAACATCACATCAACATCACATCAACATCACATCAACATCACACTACATCACATCAACATCACACTACATCACATCAACATCACATCAACATCACATCAACATTACATCACATCAACATCACACTACATCAACATCACATCAACATCACATTACATCACATCAACATCACACTACATCACATCAACATCACACTACATCAACATCACATCAACATCACATTACATCACATTAACATCACACTACATCACATCAACATCACATTACATCACATCAACATCACACTACATCACATCAACATCACACTACATCACATCAACATCACACTACATCACATCAACATCACACTACATCACATCAACATCACACTACATCACATCAACATCACACTACATCACATCAACATCACATCAACATCACACTACATCACATCAACATCAACATCACACTACATCAACATCACATCAACATCACATCAACATCACATTACATCACATTAACATCACACTACATCACATCAACATCACATTACATCACATCAACATCACACTACATCACATCAACATCACACTACATCAACATCACATCAACATCACATTACATCACATCAACATCACATTACATCACATCAACATCACACTACATCAACATCACATCAACATCACATCAACATCACATTACATCACATCAACATCACACTACATCACATCAACATCACATTACATCACATCAACATCACACTACATCACATCAACATCACACTACATCACATCAACATCACACTACATCACATCAACATCACACTACATCACATCAACATCACATCAACATCATACTACATCACACTACATCACATCAACATCACATCACCATCACATCAACATCAACATCACATCAACATCACATTACATCACATCAACATCACACTACATCAAATCAACATCACACTACATCAACATCACATCAACATCACATCAACATCACACTACATCACATCAACATCACACTACATCACATCAACATCACACTACATCACATCAACATCACATCAACATCACACTACATCACATCAACATCACATTACATCACATCAACATCACATCAACATCACATCAACATCACACTACATCACATCAACATCACATCAACATCACACTACATCACACTACATCACATCAACATCACATCAACATCATACTACATCACACTACATCACATCAACATCAACATCACATCAACATCACATTACATCACATCAACATCACATCAGCATCACACAACATCACATCAACATCACATCAACATCAACATCAACATCACACTACATCACATCAACATCACACTACATCACATCAACATCACACTACATCACATCAACATCACATCAACATCACATCAACATCACATCAACATCACATCAACATCACACTACATCACATCAACATCACACTACATCACATCAACATCACATCAACATCACATCAACATTACATCACATCAACATCACACTACATCAACATCACATCAACATCACATTACATCACATCAACATCACACTACATCACATCAACATCACACTACATCAACATCACATCAACATCACATTACATCACATTAACATCACACTACATCACATCAACATCACATTACATCACATCAACATCACACTACATCACATCAACATCACACTACATCACATCAACATCACACTACATCACATCAACATCACACTACATCACATCAACATCACATCAACATCACACTACATCACATCAACATCAACATCACACTACATCAACATCACATCAACATCACATCAACATCACATTACATCACATTAACATCACACTACATCACATCAACATCACATTACATCACATCAACATCACACTACATCACATCAACATCACACTACATCAACATCACATCAACATCACATTACATCACATCAACATCACATTACATCACATCAACATCACACTACATCAACATCACATCAACATCACATCAACATCACATTACATCACATTAACATCACACTACATCACATCAACATCACATTACATCACATCAACATCACACTACATCACATCAACATCACACTACATCACATCAACATCACACTACATCACATCAACATCACACTACATCACATCAACATCACACTACATCACATCAACATCACACTACATCACATCAACATCACATCAACATCACATCAACATTACATCACATCAACATCACACTACATCACATCAACATCACACTACATCAACATCACATCAACATCACATTACATCACATCAACATCACACTACATCACATCAACATCACACTACATCAACATCACATCACATCAACATCACATTACATCACATTAACATCACACTACATCACATCAACATCACATTACATCACATCAACATCACACTACATCACATCAACATCACACTACATCAACATCACATCAACATCACATTACATCACATCAACATCACATTACATCACATCAACATCACACTACATCAACATCACATCAACATCACATCAACATCACATTACATCACATTAACATCACACTACATCACATCAACATCACATTACATCACATCAACATCACACTACATCACATCAACATCACACTACATCACATCAACATCACACTACATCACATCAACATCACACTACATCACATCAACATCACACTACATCACATCAACATCACACTACATCACATCAACATCACATCAACATCACATCAACATTACATCACATCAACATCACACTACATCACATCAACATCACACTACATCAACATCACATCAACATCACATTACATCACATCAACATCACACTACATCACATCAACATCACACTACATCAACATCACATCAACATCACATCAACATCACATTACATCACATTAACATCACACTACATCACATCAACATCACATTACATCACATCAACATCACACTACATCACATCAACATCACACTACATCACATCAACATCACACTACATCACATCAACATCACACTACATCACATCAACATCACACTACATCACATCAACATCACACTACATCACATCAACATCACATCAACATCACACTACATCACATCAACATCAACATCACACTACATCAACATCACATCAACATCACATCAACATCACATTACATCACATTAACATCACACTACATCACATCAACATCACATTACATCACATCAACATCACACTACATCACATCAACATCACACTACATCAACATCACATCAACATCACATTACATCACATCAACATCACACTACATCACATCAACATCACACTACATCAACATCACATCAACATCACATCAACATCACATTACATCACATTAACATCACACTACATCACATCAACATTACATTACATCACATCAACATCACACTACATCACATCAACATCACACTACATCACATCAACATCACACTACATCACATCAACATCACACTATATCACATCAACATCACATCAACATCACATCAACATCAACATCACATTACATCACATCAACATCACACTACATAACATCACACTACATCAACATCACATCAACATCACATCAACATCACACTACATCACATCAACATCACACTACATCACATCAACATCACACTACATCACATCAACATCACATCAACATCACATCAACATCACATCAACATCACACTACATCACATCAACATCAAACTACATCAACATCACATCAACATCACATCAAATCAACATCACACTACATCACATCAACATCACACTACATCACATCAACATCACACTACATCACATCAACATCACACTACATCATATCAACATCACACTACATCACATCAACATCACACTACATCACATCAACATCATATTACATCACATCAACATCACATCAACATCACATCAACATCACACTACATCACATCAACATCACACTACATCACACTACATCACATCAACATCAACATCACATCAACATCACATCAACATCACACTACATCACATCAACATCACATCAACATCATACTACATCACACTACATCACATCAACATCAACATCACATCAACATCACATCCACATAACATTACATCACATCAACATCACATCAACATCACACTACATCACATCAACATCACATCAACATCAACATCACACTACATCACATCAACATCACATCAACATCACACTACATCACATCAACATCACATCAACATCACACTACATCACATCAACATCACATTACATCACATCAACATCACACTACATCACATCAACATCACATCAACATCACATCAACATCACATCAACATTACATCACATCAACATCACACTACATCAACATCACATCAACATCACATTACATCACATCAACATCAACCTACATCACATCAACATCAACATCACATTACATCACATCAACATCACACTACATCACATCAACATCACACTACATCAACATCACATCAACATCACATCAACATCAACATCACATCAACATCACATCAACATCACACTACATCACATCAACATCACACTACATCACATCAACATCACACTACATCACATCAACATCACATCAACATCATACTACATCACACTACATCACATCAACATCACATCATCATCACATCAACATCACATCAACATCACACTACATCACATCAACATCACACTACATCAACATCACATCAACATCACATCACACTACATCACATCAACATCACACTACATCACATCAACATCACACTACATCACATCAACATCACACTACATCACATCAACATCACACTACATCACATCAACATCACACTACATCACATCAACATCACATTACATCACATCAACATCACATCACATCAACATCACACTACATCACATCAACATCACATCAACATCACACTACATCACACTACATCACATCAACATCAACATCACATTAACATCACATTAACATCACACTACATCACATCAACATCACATCAACATCATACTACATCACACTATATCACATCAACATTAACATCACATCAACATCACATCCACATCACATTACATCACATCAACATCACATCAACATCACACTACATCACATCAACATCACATCAACATCAACATCACACTACATCACATCAACATCACACTACATCACATCAACATCACATCAACATCACACTACATCACATCAACATCACATTACATCACATCAACATCACACTACATCACATCAACATCACATCAACATCACATCAACATCACATCAACATTACATCACATCAACATCACACTACATCAACATCACATCAACATCACATTACATCACATCAACATCACACTACATCACATCAACATCACACTACATCAACATCACATCAACATCACATCAACATCACATTACATCACATTAACATCACACTACATCACATCAACATCACACTACATCACATCAACATCATATCAACATCACACTACATCACCATCACATCAACATCAACATGACATTACATCACATCAACATCACACTACATCACATCAACATCACATTACATCACATTAACATCACACTACATCACATCAACATCACACTACATCACATCAACATCACATTACATCACATCAACATCACACTACATCACATCAACATCACATTACATCACATCAACATCACATTACATCACATCAACATCACACTACATCACATCAACATCACACTACATCACATCAACATCACACTACATCACATCAACATCACACTACATCACATCAACATCACATTACATCACATCAACATCACAATACATCACATCAACATCACATCAACATCACATCAACATTACATCACATCAACAACACATCAACATCACATTACATCACATCAACATCAACATCACATTACATCACATCAACATCACATCAACATCACATTACATCACATCAACATCAACATCAACATCACATTACATCACATCAACATCACATCACATCAACATCAACATCACATTACATCACATCAACATCACATCAACATCAAATCAACATTACATCACATCAACATCATATCAACATCACATCAACATCACATTAACATTACATCACATCAACATCACATCAACATCAAATCAGCATTACATCACATCAACATCACACTACATCAACATCACATCAACATCACATTACATCACATCAACATCACACTACATCACATCAACATCACACTATATCACATCAACATCACATCAACATCACACTACATCACATCAACATCAACATCACATTACATCACATCAACATCACACTACATCACATCAACATCACACTACATCAACATCACATCAACATCACATCAACATCAACATCACATCAACATCACATCAACATCACATCAACATCACACTACATCACATCAACATCACACTACATCACATCAACATCACATCAACATCATACTACATCACACTACATCACATCAACATCACATCATCATCACATCAACATCACATCAACATCACACTACATCACATCAACATCACACTACATCAACATCACATCAACATCACAGCAAATCAACATCACACTACATCACATCAACATCACACTACATCACATCAACATCACACTACATCACATCAACATCACACTACATCACATCAACATCACACTACATCACATCAACATCACATTACATCACATCAACATCACATCAACATCACACTACATCACATCAACATCACATCAACATCACACTACATCACACTACATCACATCAACATCACATCAACATCACATCAACATCACACTACATCACATCAACATCACATCAACATCATACTACATCACACTACATCACATCATCATCAACATCACATCAACATCACATCCACATCACATTACATCACATCAACATCACATCAACATCACACTACATCACATCAACATCACATCAACATCAACATCACACTACATCACATCAACATCACATCAACATCACACTACATCACATCAACATCACATCAACATCACACTACATCACATCAGCATCACATTACATCACATCAACATCACACTACATCACATCAACATCACATCAACATCACATCAACATTACATCGCATCAACATCACACTACATCAACATCACATCAACATCACATTACATCACATCAACATCACACTACATCACATCAACATCACACTACATCAACATCACATTACATCACATTAACATCACAATACATCACATCAACATCACATTACATCACATCAACATCACACTACATCACATCAACATCACATCAACATCACACTACATCACATCAACATCACACTACATCACATCAACATCACATCAACATCACATCAACATTACATCACATCAACATCACACTACATCAACATCACATCAACATCACATTACATCACATCAACATCACACTACATCACATCAACATCACACTACATCAACATCACATCAACATCACATTACATCACATTAACATCACACTACATCACATCAACATCACATTACATCACATCAACATCACACTACATCACATCAACATCACACTACATCACATCAACATCACACTACATCACATCAACATCACACTACATCACATCAACATCACATCAACATCACACTACATCACATCAACATCAACATCACACTACATCAACATCACATCAACATCACATCAACATCACATTACATCACATTAACATCACACTACATCACATCAACATCACATTACATCACATCAACATCACACTACATCACATCAACATCACACTACATCAACATCACATCAACATCACATTACATCACATCAACATCACATTACATCACATCAACATCACACTACATCAACATCACATCAACATCACATCAACATCACATTACATCACATTAACATCACACTACATCACATCAACATCACATTACATCACATCAACATCACACTACATCACATCAACATCACACTACATCACATCAACATCACACTACATCACATCAACATCACACTACATCACATCAACATCACACTACATCACATCAACATCACACTACATCACATCAACATCACATCAACATCACATACATCACATCAACATCACACTACATCACATCAACATCACACTACATCACATCAACATCACATTACATCACATCAACATCACACTACATCACATCAACATCACACTACATCAACATCACATCAACATCACATCAACATCACATTACATCACATTAACATCACACTACATCACATCAACATCACATTACATCACATCAACATCACACTACATCACATCAACATCACACTACATCACATCAACATCACACTACATCACATCAACATCACACTACATCACATCAACATCACATCAACATCATACTACATCACACTACATCACATCAACATCACATCATCATCACATCAACATCACATCAACATCACACTACATCACATCAACATCACACTACATCAACATCACATCAACATCACATCACACTACATCACATCAACATCACACTACATCACATCAACATCACACTACATCACATCAACATCACACTACATCACATCAACATCACACTACATCACATCAACATCACACTACATCACATCAACATCACATTACATCACATCAACATCACATCACATCAACATCACACTACATCACATCAACATCACATCAACATCACACTACATCACACTACATCACATCAACATCAACATCACATTAACATCACATTAACATCACACTACATCACATCAACATCACATCAACATCATACTACATCACACTATATCACATCAACATTAACATCACATCAACATCACATCCACATCACATTACATCACATCAACATCACATCAACATCACACTACATCACATCAACATCACATCAACATCAACATCACACTACATCACATCAACATCACACTACATCACATCAACATCACATCAACATCACACTACATCACATCAACATCACATTACATCACATCAACATCACACTACATCACATCAACATCACATCAACATCACATCAACATCACATCAACATTACATCACATCAACATCACACTACATCAACATCACATCAACATCACATTACATCACATCAACATCACACTACATCACATCAACATCACACTACATCAACATCACATCAACATCACATCAACATCACATTACATCACATTAACATCACACTACATCACATCAACATCACACTACATCACATCAACATCATATCAACATCACACTACATCACCATCACATCAACATCAACATGACATTACATCACATCAACATCACACTACATCACATCAACATCACATTACATCACATTAACATCACACTACATCACATCAACATCACACTACATCACATCAACATCACATTACATCACATCAACATCACACTACATCACATCAACATCACATTACATCACATCAACATCACATTACATCACATCAACATCACACTACATCACATCAACATCACACTACATCACATCAACATCACACTACATCACATCAACATCACACTACATCACATCAACATCACATTACATCACATCAACATCACAATACATCACATCAACATCACATCAACATCACATCAACATTACATCACATCAACAACACATCAACATCACATTACATCACATCAACATCAACATCACATTACATCACATCAACATCACATCAACATCACATTACATCACATCAACATCAACATCAACATCACATTACATCACATCAACATCACATCACATCAACATCAACATCACATTACATCACATCAACATCACATCAACATCAAATCAACATTACATCACATCAACATCATATCAACATCACATCAACATCACATTAACATTACATCACATCAACATCACATCAACATCAAATCAGCATTACATCACATCAACATCACACTACATCAACATCACATCAACATCACATTACATCACATCAACATCACACTACATCACATCAACATCACACTATATCACATCAACATCACATCAACATCACACTACATCACATCAACATCAACATCACATTACATCACATCAACATCACACTACATCACATCAACATCACACTACATCAACATCACATCAACATCACATCAACATCAACATCACATCAACATCACATCAACATCACATCAACATCACACTACATCACATCAACATCACACTACATCACATCAACATCACATCAACATCATACTACATCACACTACATCACATCAACATCACATCATCATCACATCAACATCACATCAACATCACACTACATCACATCAACATCACACTACATCAACATCACATCAACATCACAGCAAATCAACATCACACTACATCACATCAACATCACACTACATCACATCAACATCACACTACATCACATCAACATCACACTACATCACATCAACATCACACTACATCACATCAACATCACATTACATCACATCAACATCACATCAACATCACACTACATCACATCAACATCACATCAACATCACACTACATCACACTACATCACATCAACATCAACATCACATCAACATCACATCAACATCACACTACATCACATCAACATCACATCAACATCATACTACATCACACTACATCACATCATCATCAACATCACATCAACATCACATCCACATCACATTACATCACATCAACATCACATCAACATCACACTACATCACATCAACATCACATCAACATCAACATCACACTACATCACATCAACATCACATCAACATCACACTACATCACATCAACATCACATCAACATCACACTACATCACATCAGCATCACATTACATCACATCAACATCACACTACATCACATCAACATCACATCAACATCACATCAACATTACATCGCATCAACATCACACTACATCAACATCACATCAACATCACATTACATCACATCAACATCACACTACATCACATCAACATCACACTACATCAACATCACATTACATCACATTAACATCACACTACATCACATCAACATCACATTACATCACATCAACATCACACTACATCACATCAACATCACATCAACATCACACTACATCACATCAACATCACACTACATCACATCAACATCACATCAACATCACATCAACATTACATCACATCAACATCACACTACATCAACATCACATCAACATCACATTACATCACATCAACATCACACTACATCACATCAACATCACACTACATCAACATCACATCAACATCACATTACATCACATTAACATCACACTACATCACATCAACATCACATTACATCACATCAACATCACACTACATCACATCAACATCACACTACATCACATCAACATCACACTACATCACATCAACATCACACTACATCACATCAACATCACATCAACATCACACTACATCACATCAACATCAACATCACACTACATCAACATCACATCAACATCACATCAACATCACATTACATCACATTAACATCACACTACATCACATCAACATCACATTACATCACATCAACATCACACTACATCACATCAACATCACACTACATCAACATCACATCAACATCACATTACATCACATCAACATCACATTACATCACATCAACATCACACTACATCAACATCACATCAACATCACATCAACATCACATTACATCACATTAACATCACACTACATCACATCAACATCACATTACATCACATCAACATCACACTACATCACATCAACATCACACTACATCACATCAACATCACACTACATCACATCAACATCACACTACATCACATCAACATCACACTACATCACATCAACATCACACTACATCACATCAACATCACATCAACATCACATCAACATTACATCACATCAACATCACACTACATCACATCAACATCACACTACATCAACATCACATCAACATCACATTACATCACATCAACATCACACTACATCACATCAACATCACACTACATCAACATCACATCAACATCACATCAACATCACATTACATCACATTAACATCACACTACATCACATCAACATCACATTACATCACATCAACATCACACTACATCACATCAACATCACACTACATCACATCAACATCACACTACATCACATCAACATCACACTACATCACATCAACATCACACTACATCACATCAACATCACACTACATCACATCAACATCAACATCACACTACATCAACATCACATCAACATCACATCAACATCACATTACATCACATTAACATCACACTACATCACATCAACATCACATTACATCACATCAACATCACACTACATCACATCAACATCACACTACATCAACATCACATCAACATCACATTACATCACATCAACATCACACTACATCACATCAACATCACACTACATCAACATCACATCAACATCACATCAACATCACATTACATCACATTAACATCACACTACATCACATCAACATTACATTACATCACATCAACATCACACTACATCACATCAACATCACACTACATCACATCAACATCACACTACATCACATCAACATCACACTATATCACATCAACATCACATCAACATCACATCAACATCAACATCACATTACATCACATCAACATCACACTACATAACATCACACTACATCAACATCACATCAACATCACATCAACATCAACATCACATCAACATCACATCAACATCACACTACATCACATCAACATCACACTACATCACATCAACATCACACTACATCACATCAACATCACATCAACATCACATCAACATCACATCAACATCACACTACATCACATCAACATCAAACTACATCAACATCACATCAACATCACATCAAATCAACATCACACTACATCACATCAACATCACACTACATCACATCAACATCACACTACATCACATCAACATCACACTACATCATATCAACATCACACTACATCACATCAACATCACACTACATCACATCAACATCATATTACATCACATCAACATCACATCAACATCACATCAACATCACACTACATCACATCAACATCACACTACATCACACTACATCACATCAACATCAACATCACATCAACATCACATCAACATCACACTACATCACATCAACATCACCTCAACATCATACTACATCACACTACATCACATCAACATCAACATCACATCAACATCACATCCACATAACATTACATCACATCAACATCACATCAACATCACACTACATCACATCAACATCACATCAACATCAACATCACACTACATCACATCAACATCACATCAACATCACACTACATCACATCAACATCACATCAACATCACACTACATCACATCAACATCACATTACATCACATCAACATCACACTACATCACATCAACATCACATCAACATCACATCAACATCACATCAACATTACATCACATCAACATCACACTACATCAACATCACATCAACATCACATTACATCACATCAACATCACACTACATCACATCAACATCAACATCACATTACATCACATCAACATCACACTACATCACATCAACATCACACTACATCAACATCACATCAACATCACATCAACATCAACATCACATCAACATCACATCAACATCACACTACATCACATCAACATCACACTACATCACATCAACATCACACTACATCACATCAACATCACATCAACATCATACTACATCACACTACATCACATCAACATCACATCATCATCACATCAACATCACATCAACATCACACTACATCACATCAACATCACACTACATCAACATCACATCAACATCACATCACACTACATCACATCAACATCACACTACATCACATCAACATCACACTACATCACATCAACATCACACTACATCACATCAACATCACACTACATCACATCAACATCACACTACATCACATCAACATCACATTACATCACATCAACATCACATCACATCAACATCACACTACATCACATCAACATCACATCAACATCACACTACATCACACTACATCACATCAACATCAACATCACATTAACATCACATTAACATCACACTACATCACATCAACATCACATCAACATCATACTACATCACACTATATCACATCAACATTAACATCACATCAACATCACATCCACATCACATTACATCACATCAACATCACATCAACATCACACTACATCACATCAACATCACATCAACATCAACATCACATCAACATCACACTACATCACATCAACATCACATCAACATCACACTACATCACATCAACATCACATTACATCACATCAACATCACACTACATCACATCAACATCACATCAACATCACACTACATCACATCAACATCACATTACATCACATCAACATCACACTACATCACATCAACATCACATCAACATCACATCAACATCACATCAACATTACATCACATCAACATCACACTACATCAACATCACATCAACATCACATTACATCACATCAACATCACACTACATCACATCAACATCACACTACATCAACATCACATCAACATCACAGCAACATCAAATCAACATCAACATCACATCAACATCACATCAACATCACATCAACATCACACTACATCACATCAACATCACACTACATCACATCAACATCACATCAACATCATACTACATCACACTACATCACATCAACATCACATCATCATCACATCAACATCACATCAACATCACACTACATCACATCAACATCACACTACATCAACATCACATCAACATCACATCAAATCAACATCACACTACATCACATCAACATCACACTACATCACATCAACATCACACTACATCACATCAACATCACACTACATCACATCAACATCACACTACATCACATCAACATCACATTACATCACATCAACATCACATCAACATCACACTACATCACATCAACATCACATCAACATCACACTACATCACACTACATCACATCAACATCAACATCACATCAACATCACATCAACATCACACTACATCACATCAACATCACATCAACATCATACTACATCACACTACATCACATCATCATCAACATCACATCAACATCACATCCACATCACATTACATCACATCAACATCACATCAACATCACACTACATCACATCAACATCACATTACATCACATCAACATCACACTACATCACATCAACATCACATCAACATCACATCAACATCACATCAACATTACATCACATCAACATCACACTACATCAACATCACATCAACATCACATTACATCACATCAACATCACACTACATCACATCAACATCACACTACATCAACATCACATCAACATCACATCAACATCACATTACATCACATTAACATCACACTACATCACATCAACATCACACTACATCACATCAACATCATATCAACATCACACTACATCACCATCACATCAACATCAACATGACATTACATCACATCAACATCACACTACATCACATCAACATCACATTACATCACATTAACATCACACTACATCACATCAACATCACACTACATCACATCAACATCACATTACATCACATCAACATCACACTACATCACATCAACATCACATTACATCACATCAACATCACATTACATCACATCAACATCACACTACATCACATCAACATCACACTACATCACATCAACATCACACTACATCACATCAACATCACACTACATCACATCAACATCACATTACATCACATCAACATCACAATACATCACATCAACATCACATCAACATCACATCAACATTACATCACATCAACAACACATCAACATCACATTACATCACATCAACATCAACATCACATTACATCACATCAACATCACATCAACATCACATTACATCACATCAACATCAACATCAACATCACATTACATCACATCAACATCACATCACATCAACATCAACATCACATCAACATCACATTACATCACATCAACATCACATCAACATCAAATCAACATTACATCACATCAACATCATATCAACATCACATCAACATCACATTAACATTACATCACATCAACATCACATCAACATCAAATCAGCATTACATCACATCAACATCACACTACATCAACATCACATCAACATCACATTACATCACATCAACATCACACTACATCACATCAACATCACACTACATCAACATCACATCAACATCACATCAACATCACATTACATCACATTAACATCACACTACATCACATCAACATTACATTACATCACATCTACATCACACTACATCACATCAACATCACACTACATCACATCAACATCACACTACATCAACATCACATCAACATCACATCAACATCAACATCACATCAACATCACATCAACATCACATCAACATCACACTACATCACATCAACATCACACTACATCACATCAACATCACATCAACATCATACTACATCACACTACATCACATCAACATCACATCATCATCACATCAACATCACATCAACATCACACTACATCACATCAACATCACACTACATCAACATCACATCAACATCACATCAAATCAACATCACACTACATCACATCAACATCACACTACATCACATCAACATCACACTACATCACATCAACATCACACTACATCACATCAACATCACACTACATCACATCAACATCACATTACATCACATCAACATCACATCAACATCACACTACATCACATCAACATCACATCAACATCACACTACATCACACTACATCACATCAACATCAACATCACATCAACATCACATCAACATCACACTACATCACATCAACATCACATCAACATCATACTACATCACACTACATCACATCATCATCAACATCACATCAACATCACATCCACATCACATTACATCACATCAACATCACATCAACATCACACTACATCACATCAACATCACATCAACATCAACATCACACTACATCACATCAACATCACATCAACATCACACTACATCACATCAACATCACATCAACATCACACTACATCACATCAGCATCACATTACATCACATCAACATCACACTACATCACATCAACATCACATCAACATCACATCAACATTACATCGCATCAACATCACACTACATCAACATCACATCAACATCACATTACATCACATCAACATCACACTACATCACATCAACATCACACTACATCAACATCACATTACATCACATTAACATCACACTACATCACATCAACATCACATTACATCACATCAACATCACACTACATCACATCAACATCACATCAACATCACACTACATCACATCAACATCACACTACATCACATCAACATCACATCAACATCACATCAACATTACATCACATCAACATCACACTACATCAACATCACATCAACATCACATTACATCACATCAACATCACACTACATCACATCAACATCACACTACATCAACATCACATCAACATCACATTACATCACATTAACATCACACTACATCACATCAACATCACATTACATCACATCAACATCACACTACATCACATCAACATCACACTACATCACATCAACATCACACTACATCACATCAACATCACACTACATCACATCAACATCACATCAACATCACACTACATCACATCAACATCAACATCACACTACATCAACATCACATCAACATCACATTACATCACATTAACATCACACTACATCACATCAACATCACATTACATCACATCAACATCACACTACATCACATCAACATCACACTACATCAACATCACATCAACATCACATTACATCACATCAACATCACATTACATCACATCAACATCACACTACATCAACATCACATCAACATCACATCAACATCACATTACATCACATCAACATCACACTACATCACATCAACATCACACTACATCAACATCACATCAACATCACATCAAATCAACATCACACTACATCACATCAACATCACACTACATCACATCAACATCACACTACATCACATCAACATCACACTACATCACATCAACATCACACTACATCACATCAACATCACATTACATCACATCAACATCACATCAACATCACACTACATCACATCAACATCACATCAACATCACACTACATCACACTACATCACATCAACATCAACATCACATCAACATCACATCAACATCACACTACATCACATCAACATCACATCAACATCATACTACATCACACTACATCACATCATCATCAACATCACATCAACATCACATCCACATCACATTACATCACATCAACATCACATCAACATCACACTACATCACATCAACATCACATCAACATCAACATCACACTACATCACATCAACATCACATCAACATCACACTACATCACATCAACATCACATCAACATCACACTACATCACATCAGCATCACATTACATCACATCAACATCACACTACATCACATCAACATCACATCAACATCACATCAACATTACATCGCATCAACATCACACTACATCAACATCACATCAACATCACATTACATCACATCAACATCACACTACATCACATCAACATCACACTACATCAACATCACATTACATCACATTAACATCACACTACATCACATCAACATCACATTACATCACATCAACATCACACTACATCACATCAACATCACATCAACATCACACTACATCACATCAACATCACACTACATCACATCAACATCACATCAACATCACATCAACATTACATCACATCAACATCACACTACATCAACATCACATCAACATCACATTACATCACATCAACATCACACTACATCACATCAACATCACACTACATCAACATCACATCAACATCACATTACATCACATTAACATCACACTACATCACATCAACATCACATTACATCACATCAACATCACACTACATCACATCAACATCACACTACATCACATCAACATCACACTACATCACATCAACATCACACTACATCACATCAACATCACATCAACATCACACTACATCACATCAACATCAACATCACACTACATCAACATCACATCAACATCACATTACATCACATTAACATCACACTACATCACATCAACATCACATTACATCACATCAACATCACACTACATCACATCAACATCACACTACATCAACATCACATCAACATCACATTACATCACATCAACATCACATTACATCACATCAACATCACACTACATCAACATCACATCAACATCACATCAACATCACATTACATCACATTAACATCACACTACATCACATCAACATCACATTACATCACATCAACATCACACTACATCACATCAACATCACACTACATCACATCAACATCACACTACATCACATCAACATCACACTACATCACATCAACATCACACTACATCACATCAACATCACACTACATCACATCAACATCACATCAACATCACATCAACATTACATCACATCAACATCACACTACATCACATCAACATCACACTACATCAACATCACATCAACATCACATTACATCACATCAACATCACACTACATCACATCAACATCACACTACATCAACATCACATCAACATCACATCAACATCACATTACATCACATTAACATCACACTACATCACATCAACATCACATTACATCACATCAACATCACACTACATCACATCAACATCACACTACATCACATCAACATCACACTACATCACATCAACATCACACTACATCACATCAACATCACACTACATCACATCAACATCACACTACATCACATCAACATCACATCAACATCACACTACATCACATCAACATCAACATCACACTACATCAACATCACATCAACATCACATCAACATCACATTACATCACATTAACATCACACTACATCACATCAACATCACATTACATCACATCAACATCACACTACATCACATCAACATCACACTACATCAACATCACATCAACATCACATTACATCACATCAACATCACACTACATCACATCAACATCACACTACATCAACATCACATCAACATCACATCAACATCACATTACATCACATTAACATCACACTACATCACATCAACATTACATTACATCACATCAACATCACACTACATCACATCAACATCACACTACATCACATCAACATCACACTACATCACATCAACATCACACTATATCACATCAACATCACATCAACATCACATCAACATCAACATCACATTACATCACATCAACATCACACTACATAACATCACACTACATCAACATCACATCAACATCACATCAACATCAACATCACATCAACATCACATCAACATCACACTACATCACATCAACATCACACTACATCACATCAACATCACACTACATCACATCAACATCACATCAACATCACATCAACATCACATCAACATCACACTACATCACATCAACATCAAACTACATCAACATCACATCAACATCACATCAAATCAACATCACACTACATCACATCAACATCACACTACATCACATCAACATCACACTACATCACATCAACATCACACTACATCATATCAACATCACACTACATCACATCAACATCACACTACATCACATCAACATCATATTACATCACATCAACATCACATCAACATCACATCAACATCACACTACATCACATCAACATCACACTACATCACACTACATCACATCAACATCAACATCACATCAACATCACATCAACATCACACTACATCACATCAACATCACATCAACATCATACTACATCACACTACATCACATCAACATCAACATCACATCAACATCACATCCACATAACATTACATCACATCAACATCACATCAACATCACACTACATCACATCAACATCACATCAACATCAACATCACACTACATCACATCAACATCACATCAACATCACACTACATCACATCAACATCACATCAACATCACACTACATCACATCAACATCACATTACATCACATCAACATCACACTACATCACATCAACATCACATCAACATCACATCAACATCACATCAACATTACATCACATCAACATCACACTACATCAACATCACATCAACATCACATTACATCACATCAACATCACACTACATCACATCAACATCAACATCACATTACATCACATCAACATCACACTACATCACATCAACATCACACTACATCAACATCACATCAACATCACATCAACATCAACATCACATCAACATCACATCAACATCACACTACATCACATCAACATCACACTACATCACATCAACATCACACTACATCACATCAACATCACATCAACATCATACTACATCACACTACATCACATCAACATCACATCATCATCACATCAACATCACATCAACATCACACTACATCACATCAACATCACACTACATCAACATCACATCAACATCACATCACACTACATCACATCAACATCACACTACATCACATCAACATCACACTACATCACATCAACATCACACTACATCACATCAACATCACACTACATCACATCAACATCACACTACATCACATCAACATCACATTACATCACATCAACATCACATCACATCAACATCACACTACATCACATCAACATCACATCAACATCACACTACATCACACTACATCACATCAACATCAACATCACATTAACATCACATTAACATCACACTACATCACATCAACATCACATCAACATCATACTACATCACACTATATCACATCAACATTAACATCACATCAACATCACATCCACATCACATTACATCACATCAACATCACATCAACATCACACTACATCACATCAACATCACATCAACATCAACATCACATCAACATCACACTACATCACATCAACATCACATCAACATCACACTACATCACATCAACATCACATTACATCACATCAACATCACACTACATCACATCAACATCACATCAACATCACATCAACATCACATCAACATTACATCACATCAACATCACACTACATCAACATCACATCAACATCACATTACATCACATCAACATCACACTACATCACATCAACATCACACTACATCAACATCACATCAACATCACATCAACATCACATTACATCACATTAACATCACACTACATCACATCAACATCACACTACATCACATCAACATCATATCAACATCACACTACATCACCATCACATCAACATCAACATGACATTACATCACATCAACATCACACTACATCACATCAACATCACATTACATCACATTAACATCACACTACATCACATCAACATCACACTACATCACATAAACATCACACTACATCACATCAACATCACATCAACATCATACTACATCACATCAACATCACACTACATCACATCAACATCACATCAACATCACATCAACATTACATCACATCAACATCACACTACATCACATCAACATCACACTACATCAACATCACATTACATCACATTAACATCACACTACATCACATCAACATCACATTACATCACATCAACATCACACTACATCACATCAACATCACATCAACATCACATCAACATTACATCACATCAACATCACACTACATCACATCAACATCACACTACATCACATCAACATCACATCAACATCACATCAACATTACATCACATCAACATCACACTACATCAACATCACATCAACATCACATTACATCACATCAACATCACACTACATCACATCAACATCACACTACATCAACATCACATCAACATCACATTACATCACATTAACATCACACTACATCACATCAACATCACATTACATCACATCAACATCACACTACATCACATCAACATCACACTACATCACATCAACATCACACTACATCACATCAACATCACACTACATCACATCAACATCACATCAACATCACACTACATCACATCAACATCAACATCACACTACATCAACATCACATCAACATCACATCAACATCACATTACATCACATTAACATCACACTACATCACATCAACATCACATTACATCACATCAACATCACACTACATCACATCAACATCACACTACATCAACATCACATCAACATCACATTACATCACATCAACATCACATTACATCACATCAACATCACACTACATCAACATCACATCAACATCACATCAACATCACATTACATCACATTAACATCACACTACATCACATCAACATCACATTACATCACATCAACATCACACTACATCACATCAACATCACACTACATCACATCAACATCACACTACATCACATCAACATCACACTACATCACATCAACATCACACTACATCACATCAACATCACACTACATCACATCAACATCACATCAACATCACATCAACATTACATCACATCAACATCACACTACATCACATCAACATCACACTACATCAACATCACATCAACATCACATTACATCACATCAACATCACACTACATCACATCAACATCACACTACATCAACATCACATCAACATCACATCAACATCACATCAACATCACATCAACATCACATTACATCACATCAACATCACACTACATCACATCAACATCACACTACATCAACATCACATCAACATCACATCAACATCACACTACATCACATCAACATCACACTACATCACATCAACATCACACTACATCACATCAACATCACACTACATCACATCAACATCACACTACATCACATCAACATCACACTACATCACATCAACATCAACATCACACTACATCAACATCACATCAACATCACATCAACATCACATTACATCACATTAACATCACACTACATCACATCAACATCACATTACATCACATCAACATCACACTACATCACATCAACATCACACTACATCAACATCACATCAACATCACATTACATCACATCAACATCACACTACATCACATCAACATCACACTACATCAACATCACATCAACATCACATCAACATCACATTACATCACATTAACATCACACTACATCACATCAACATTACATTACATCACATCAACATCACACTACATCACATCAACATCACACTACATCACATCAACATCACACTACATCACATCAACATCACACTATATCACATCAACATCACATCAACATCACATCAACATCAACATCACATTACATCACATCAACATCACACTACATAACATCACACTACATCAACATCACATCAACATCACATCAACATCAACATCACATCAACATCACATCAACATCACACTACATCACATCAACATCACACTACATCACATCAACATCACACTACATCACATCAACATCACATCAACATCACATCAACATCACATCAACATCACACTACATCACATCAACATCAAACTACATCAACATCACATCAACATCACATCAAATCAACATCACACTACATCACATCAACATCACACTACATCACATCAACATCACACTACATCACATCAACATCACACTACATCATATCAACATCACACTACATCACATCAACATCACACTACATCACATCAACATCATATTACATCACATCAACATCACATCAACATCACATCAACATCACACTACATCACATCAACATCACACTACATCACACTACATCACATCAACATCAACATCACATCAACATCACATCAACATCACACTACATCACATCAACATCACCTCAACATCATACTACATCACACTACATCACATCAACATCAACATCACATCAACATCACATCCACATAACATTACATCACATCAACATCACATCAACATCACACTACATCACATCAACATCACATCAACATCAACATCACACTACATCACATCAACATCACATCAACATCACACTACATCACATCAACATCACATCAACATCACACTACATCACATCAACATCACATTACATCACATCAACATCACACTACATCACATCAACATCACATCAACATCACATCAACATCACATCAACATTACATCACATCAACATCACACTACATCAACATCACATCAACATCACATTACATCACATCAACATCACACTACATCACATCAACATCAACATCACATTACATCACATCAACATCACACTACATCACATCAACATCACACTACATCAACATCACATCAACATCACATCAACATCAACATCACATCAACATCACATCAACATCACACTACATCACATCAACATCACACTACATCACATCAACATCACACTACATCACATCAACATCACATCAACATCATACTACATCACACTACATCACATCAACATCACATCATCATCACATCAACATCACATCAACATCACACTACATCACATCAACATCACACTACATCAACATCACATCAACATCACATCACACTACATCACATCAACATCACACTACATCACATCAACATCACACTACATCACATCAACATCACACTACATCACATCAACATCACACTACATCACATCAACATCACACTACATCACATCAACATCACATTACATCACATCAACATCACATCACATCAACATCACACTACATCACATCAACATCACATCAACATCACACTACATCACACTACATCACATCAACATCAACATCACATTAACATCACATTAACATCACACTACATCACATCAACATCACATCAACATCATACTACATCACACTATATCACATCAACATTAACATCACATCAACATCACATCCACATCACATTACATCACATCAACATCACATCAACATCACACTACATCACATCAACATCACATCAACATCAACATCACATCAACATCACACTACATCACATCAACATCACATCAACATCACACTACATCACATCAACATCACATTACATCACATCAACATCACACTACATCACATCAACATCACATCAACATCACACTACATCACATCAACATCACATTACATCACATCAACATCACACTACATCACATCAACATCACATCAACATCACATCAACATCACATCAACATTACATCACATCAACATCACACTACATCAACATCACATCAACATCACATTACATCACATCAACATCACACTACATCACATCAACATCACACTACATCAACATCACATCAACATCACATCAACATCACATCAACATCAACATCACATCAACATCACATCAACATCACATCAACATCACACTACATCACATCAACATCACACTACATCACATCAACATCACATCAACATCATACTACATCACACTACATCACATCAACATCACATCATCATCACATCAACATCACATCAACATCACACTACATCACATCAACATCAAACTACATCAACATCACATCAACATCACATCAAATCAACATCACACTACATCACATCAACATCACACTACATCACATCAACATCACACTACATCACATCAACATCACACTACATCATATCAACATCACACTACATCACATCAACATCACACTACATCACATCAACATCATATTACATCACATCAACATCACATCAACATCACATCAACATCACACTACATCACATCAACATCACACTACATCACACTACATCACATCAACATCAACATCACATCAACATCACATCAACATCACACTACATCACATCAACATCACCTCAACATCATACTACATCACACTACATCACATCAACATCAACATCACATCAACATCACATCCACATAACATTACATCACATCAACATCACATCAACATCACACTACATCACATCAACATCACATCAACATCAACATCACACTACATCACATCAACATCACATCAACATCACACTACATCACATCAACATCACATCAACATCACACTACATCACATCAACATCACATTACATCACATCAACATCACACTACATCACATCAACATCACATCAACATCACATCAACATCACATCAACATTACATCACATCAACATCACACTACATCAACATCACATCAACATCACATTACATCACATCAACATCACACTACATCACATCAACATCAACATCACATTACATCACATCAACATCACACTACATCACATCAACATCACACTACATCAACATCACATCAACATCACATCAACATCAACATCACATCAACATCAACATCACACATCACATCAACATCACACTACATCACATCAACATCACACTACATCACATCAACATCACATCAACATCATACTACATCACACTACATCACATCAACATCACATCATCATCACATCAACATCACATCAACATCACACTACATCACATCAACATCACACTACATCAACATCACATCAACATCACATCACACTACATCACATCAACATCACACTACATCACATCAACATCACACTACATCACATCAACATCACACTACATCACATCAACATCACACTACATCACATCAACATCACACTACATCACATCAACATCACATTACATCACATCAACATCACATCACATCAACATCACACTACATCACATCAACATCACATCAACATCACACTACATCACACTACATCACATCAACATCAACATCACATTAACATCACATTAACATCACACTACATCACATCAACATCACATTACATCACATCAACATCACACTACATCACATCAACATCACATCAACATCACACTACATCACATCAACATCACATTACATCACATCAACATCACACTACATCACATCAACATCACATCAACATCACATCAACATCACATCAACATTACATCACATCAACATCACACTACATCAACATCACATCAACATCACATTACATCACATCAACATCACACTACATCACATCAACATCACACTACATCAACATCACATCAACATCACATCAACATCACATCAACATCAACATCACATCAACATCACATCAACATCACATCAACATCACACTACATCACATCAACATCACACTACATCACATCAACATCACATCAACATCATACTACATCACACTACATCACATCAACATCACATCATCATCACATCAACATCACATCAACATCACACTACATCACATCAACATCACACTACATCAACATCACATCAACATCACATCAAATCAACATCACACTACATCACATCAACATCACACTACATCACATCAACATCACACTACATCACATCAACATCACACTACATCACATCAACATCACACTACATCACATCAACATCACATTACATCACATCAACATCACATCAACATCACACTACATCACATCAACATCACATCAACATCACACTACATCACATCTACATCACATCAACATCAACATCACATCAACATCACACTACATCACATCAACATCACATCAACATCATACTACATCACACTACATCACATCATCATCAACATCACATCAACATCACATCCACATCACATTACATCACATCAACATCACATCAACATCACACTACATCACATCAACATCACATTACATCACATCAACATCACACTACATCACATCAACATCACATCAACATCACATCAACCTCACATCAACATTACATCACATCAACATCACACTACATCAACATCACATCAACATCACATTACATCACATCAACATCACACTACATCACATCAACATCACACTACATCAACATCACATCAACATCACATCAACATCACATTACATCACATTAACATCACACTACATCACATCAACATCACACTACATCACATCAACATCATATCAACATCACACTACATCACCATCACATCAACATCAACATGACATTACATCACATCAACATCAAACTACATCACATCAACATCACATTACATCACATTAACATCACACTACATCACATCAACATCACACTACATCACATCAACATCACATTACATCACATCAACATCACACTACATCACATCAACATCACATTACATCACATCAACATCACATTACATCACATCAACATCACACTACATCACATCAACATCACACTACATCACATCAACATCACACTACATCACATCAACATCACACTACATCACATCAACATCACATTACATCACATCAACATCACAATACATCACATCAACATCACATCAACATCACATCAACATTACATCACATCAACAACACATCAACATCACATTACATCACATCAACATCAACATCACATTACATCACATCAACATCACATCAACATCACATTACATCACATCAACATCAACATCAACATCACATTACATCACATCAACATCACATCACATCAACATCAACATCACATCAACATCACATTACATCACATCAACATCACATCAACATCAAATCAACATTACATCACATCAACATCATATCAACATCACATCAACATCACATTAACATTACATCACATCAACATCACATCAACATCAAATCAGCATTACATCACATCAACATCACACTACATCAACATCACATCAACATCACATTACATCACATCAACATCACACTACATCACATCAACATCACACTACATCAACATCACATCAACATCACATTACATCACATTAACATCACACTACATCACATCAACATTACATTACATCACATCTACATCACACTACATCACATCAACATCACACTACATCACATCAACATCACACTACATCAACATCACATCAACATCACATCAACATCAACATCACATCAACATCACATCAACATCACATCAACATCACACTACATCACATCAACATCACACTACATCACATCAACATCACATCAACATCATACTACATCACACTACATCACATCAACATCACATCATCATCACATCAACATCACATCAACATCACACTACATCACATCAACATCACACTACATCAACATCACATCAACATCACATCAAATCAACATCACACTACATCACATCAACATCACACTACATCACATCAACATCACACTACATCACATCAACATCACACTACATCACATCAACATCACACTACATCACATCAACATCACATTACATCACATCAACATCACATCAACATCACACTACATCACATCAACATCACATCAACATCACACTACATCACACTACATCACATCAACATCAACATCACATCAACATCACATCAACATCACACTACATCACATCAACATCACATCAACATCATACTACATCACACTACATCACATCATCATCAACATCACATCAACATCACATCCACATCACATTACATCACATCAACATCACATCAACATCACACTACATCACATCAACATCACATCAACATCAACATCACACTACATCACATCAACATCACATCAACATCACACTACATCACATCAACATCACATCAACATCACACTACATCACATCAGCATCACATTACATCACATCAACATCACACTACATCACATCAACATCACATCAACATCACATCAACATTACATCGCATCAACATCACACTACATCAACATCACATCAACATCACATTACATCACATCAACATCACACTACATCACATCAACATCACACTACATCAACATCACATTACATCACATTAACATCACACTACATCACATCAACATCACATTACATCACATCAACATCACACTACATCACATCAACATCACATCAACATCACACTACATCACATCAACATCACACTACATCACATCAACATCACATCAACATCACATCAACATTACATCACATCAACATCACACTACATCAACATCACATCAACATCACATTACATCACATCAACATCACACTACATCACATCAACATCACACTACATCAACATCACATCAACATCACATTACATCACATTAACATCACACTACATCACATCAACATCACATTACATCACATCAACATCACACTACATCACATCAACATCACACTACATCACATCAACATCACACTACATCACATCAACATCACACTACATCACATCAACATCACATCAACATCACACTACATCACATCAACATCAACATCACACTACATCAACATCACATCAACATCACATTACATCACATTAACATCACACTACATCACATCAACATCACATTACATCACATCAACATCACACTACATCACATCAACATCACACTACATCAACATCACATCAACATCACATTACATCACATCAACATCACATTACATCACATCAACATCACACTACATCAACATCACATCAACATCACATCAACATCACATTACATCACATTAACATCACACTACATCACATCAACATCACATTACATCACATCAACATCACACTACATCACATCAACATCACACTACATCACATCAACATCACACTACATCACATCAACATCACACTACATCACATCAACATCACACTACATCACATCAACATCACACTACATCACATCAACATCACATCAACATCACATCAACATTACATCACATCAACATCACACTACATCACATCAACATCACACTACATCAACATCACATCAACATCACATTACATCACATCAACATCACACTACATCACATCAACATCACACTACATCAACATCACATCAACATCACATCAACATCACATTACATCACATTAACATCACACTACATCACATCAACATCACATTACATCACATCAACATCACACTACATCACATCAACATCACACTACATCACATCAACATCACACTACATCACATCAACATCACACTACATCACATCAACATCACACTACATCACATCAACATCACACTACATCACATCAACATCACATCAACATCACACTACATCACATCAACATCAACGTCACACTACATCAACATCACATCAACATCACATCAACATCACATTACATCACATTAACATCACACTACATCACATCAACATCACATTACATCACATCAACATCACACTACATCACATCAACATCACACTACATCAACATCACATCAACATCACATTACATCACATCAACATCACACTACATCACATCAACATCACACTACATCAACATCACATCAACATCACATCAACATCACATTACATCACATTAACATCACACTACATCACATCAACATTACATTACATCACATCAACATCACACTACATCACATCAACATCACACTACATCACATCAACATCACACTACATCACATCAACATCACACTATATCACATCAACATCACATCAACATCACATCAACATCAACATCACATTACATCACATCAACATCACACTACATAACATCACACTACATCAACATCACATCAACATCACATCAACATCAACATCACATCAACATCACATCAACATCACACTACATCACATCAACATCACACTACATCACATCAACATCACACTACATCACATCAACATCACATCAACATCACATCAACATCACATCAACATCACACTACATCACATCAACATCAAACTACATCAACATCACATCAACATCACATCAAATCAACATCACACTACGTCACATCAACATCACACTACATCACATCAACATCACACTACATCACATCAACATCACACTACATCATATCAACATCACACTACATCACATCAACATCACACTACATCACATCAACATCATATTACATCACATCAACATCACATCAACATCACATCAACATCACACTACATCACATCAACATCACACTACATCACACTACATCACATCAACATCAACATCACATCAACATCACATCAACATCACACTACATCACATCAACATCACATCAACATCATACTACATCACACTACATCACATCAACATCAACATCACATCAACATCACATCCACATAACATTACATCACATCAACATCACATCAACATCACACTACATCACATCAACATCACATCAACATCAACATCACACTACATCACATCAACATCACATCAACATCACACTACATCACATCAACATCACATCAACATCACACTACATCACATCAACATCACATTACATCACATCAACATCACACTACATCACATCAACATCACATCAACATCACATCAACATCACATCAACATTACATCACATCAACATCACACTACATCAACATCACATCAACATCACATTACATCACATCAACATCACACTACATCACATCAACATCAACATCACATTACATCACATCAACATCACACTACATCACATCAACATCACACTACATCAACATCACATCAACATCACATCAACATCAACATCACATCAACATCACATCAACATCACACTACATCACATCAACATCACACTACATCACATCAACATCACACTACATCACATCAACATCACATCAACATCATACTACATCACACTACATCACATCAACATCACATCATCATCACATCAACATCACATCAACATCACACTACATCACATCAACATCACACTACATCAACATCACATCAACATCACATCACACTACATCACATCAACATCACACTACATCACATCAACATCACACTACATCACATCAACATCACACTACATCACATCAACATCACACTACATCACATCAACATCACACTACATCACATCAACATCACATTACATCACATCAACATCACATCACATCAACATCACACTACATCACATCAACATCACATCAACATCACACTACATCACACTACATCACATCAACATCAACATCACATTAACATCACATTAACATCACACTACATCACATCAACATCACATCAACATCATACTACATCACACTATATCACATCAACATTAACATCACATCAACATCACATCCACATCACATTACATCACATCAACATCACATCAACATCACACTACATCACATCAACATCACATCAACATCAACATCACATCAACATCACACTACATCACATCAACATCACATCAACATCACACTACATCACATCAACATCACATTACATCACATCAACATCACACTACATCACATCAACATCACATCAACATCACATCAACATCACATCAACATTACATCACATCAACATCACACTACATCAACATCACATCAACATCACATTACATCACATCAACATCACACTACATCACATCAACATCACACTACATCAACATCACATCAACATCACATCAACATCACATTACATCACATTAACATCACACTACATCACATCAACATCACACTACATCACATCAACATCATATCAACATCACACTACATCACCATCACATCAACATCAACATGACATTACATCACATCAACATCACACTACATCACATCAACATCACATTACATCACATTAACATCACACTACATCACATCAACATCACACTACATCACATCAACATCACATTACATCACATCAACATCACACTACATCACATCAACATCACATTACATCACATCAACATCACATTACATCACATCAACATCACACTACATCACATCAACATCACACTACATCACATCAACATCACACTACATCACATCAACATCACACTACATCACATCAACATCACATTACATCACATCAACATCACAATACATCACATCAACATCACATCAACATCACATCAACATTACATCACATCAACAACACATCAACATCACATTACATCACATCAACATCACATTACATCACATCAACATCAACATCAACATCACATTACATCACATCAACATCACATCACATCAACATCAACATCACATCAACATCACATTACATCACATCAACATCACATCAACATCAAATCAACATTACATCACATCAATATCATATCAACATCACATCAACATCACATTAACATTACATCACATCAACATCACATCAACATCAAATCAGCATTACATCACATCAACATCACACTACATCAACATCACATCAACATCACATTACATCACATCAACATCACACTACATCACATCAACATCACACTACATCAACATCACATCAACATCACATCAACATCACATTACATCACATTAACATCACACTACATCACATCAACATTACATTACATCACATCTACATCACACTACATCACATCAACATCACACTACATCACATCAACATCACACTACATCACATCAACATCACACTACATCACATCAACATCACACTATATCACATCAACATCACATCAACATCACACTACATCACATCAACATCAACATCACATTACATCACATCAACATCACACTACATCACATCAACATCACACTACATCAACATCACATCAACATCACATCAACATCAACATCACATCAACATCACATCAACATCACATCAACATCACACTACATCACATCAACATCACACTACATCACATCAACATCACATCAACATCATACTACATCACACTACATCACATCAACATCACATCATCATCACATCAACATCACATCAACATCACACTACATCACATCAACATCACACTACATCAACATCACATCAACATCACATCAAATCAACATCACACTACATCACATCAACATCACACTACATCACATCAACATCACACTACATCACATCAACATCACACTACATCACATCAACATCACACTACATCACATCAACATCACATTACATCACATCAACATCACATCAACATCACACTACATCACATCAACATCACATCAACATCACACTACATCACACTACATCACATCAACATCAACATCACATCAACATCACATCAACATCACACTACATCACATCAACATCACATCAACATCATACTACATCACACTACATCACATCATCATCAACATCACATCAACATCACATCCACATCACATTACATCACATCAACATCACATCAACATCACACTACATCACATCAACATCACATTACATCACATCAACATCACACTACATCACATCAACATCACATCAACATCACATCAACATCACATCAACATTACATCACATCAACATCACACTACATCAACATCACATCAACATCACATTACATCACATCAACATCACACTACATCACATCAACATCACACTACATCAACATCACATCAACATCACATCAACATCACATTACATCACATTAACATCACACTACATCACATCAACATCACACTACATCACATCAACATCATATCAACATCACACTACATCACCATCACATCAACATCAACATGACATTACATCACATCAACATCACACTACATCACATCAACATCACATTACATCACATTAACATCACACTACATCACATCAACATCACACTACATCACATCAACATCACATTACATCACATCAACATCACACTACATCACATCAACATCACATTACATCACATCAACATCACACTACATCACATCAACATCACATTACATCACATCAACATCACACTACATCACATCAACATCACATTACATCACATCAACATCACATTACATCACATCAACATCACACTACATCACATCAACATCACACTACATCACATCAACATCACACTACATCACATCAACATCACACTACATCACATCAACATCACATTACATCACATCAACATCACAATACATCACATCAACATCACATCAACATCACATCAACATTACATCACATCAACAACACATCAACATCACATTACATCACATCAACATCAACATCACATTACATCACATCAACATCATACTACATCACACTACATCACATCATCATCAACATCACATCAACATCACATCCACATCACATTACATCACATCAACATCACATCAACATCACACTACATCACATCAACATCACATCAACATCAACATCACACTACATCACATCAACATCACATCAACATCACACTACATCACATCAACATCACATCAACATCACACTACATCACATCAGCATCACATTACATCACATCAACATCACACTACATCACATCAACATCACATCAACATCACATCAACATTACATCGCATCAACATCACACTACATCAACATCACATCAACATCACATTACATCACATCAACATCACACTACATCACATCAACATCACACTACATCAACATCACATTACATCACATTAACATCACACTACATCACATCAACATCACATTACATCACATCAACATCACACTACATCAACATCACATCAACATCACATCAACATCACATTACATCACATTAACATCACACTACATCACATCAACATCACATTACATCACATCAACATCACATTACATCACATCAACATCACACTACATCACATCAACATCACATCAACATCACACTACATCACATCAACATCACATTACATCACATCAACATCACACTACATCACATCAACATCACATCAACATCACATCAACATCACATCAACATTACATCACATCAACATCACACTACATCAACATCACATCAACATCACATTACATCACATCAACATCACACTACATCACATCAACATCACACTACATCAACATCACATCAACATCACATCAACATCACATCAACATCAACATCACATCAACATCACATCAACATCACATCAACATCACACTACATCACATCAACATCACACTACATCACATCAACATCATACTACATCACACTACATCACATCAACATCACATCATCATCACATCAACATCACATCAACATCACATTAACATTACATCACATCAACATCACATCAACATCAAATCAACATTACATCACATCAACATCATATCAACATCACATCAACATCACATTAACATTACATCACATCAACATCACATCAACATCAAATCAGCATTACATCACATCAACATCACACTACATCAACATCACATCAACATCACATTACATCACATCAACATCACACTACATCACATCAACATCACACTACATCAACATCACATCAACATCACATCAACATCACATTACATCACATTAACATCACACTACATCACATCAACATTACATTACATCACATCTACATCACACTACATCACATCAACATCACACTACATCACATCAACATCACACTACATCAACATCACATCAACATCACATCAACATCAACATCACATCAACATCACATCAACATCACATCAACATCACACTACATCACATCAACATCACACTACATCACATCAACATCACATCAACATCATACTACATCACACTACATCACATCAACATCACATCATCATCACATCAACATCACATCAACATCACACTACATCACATCAACATCACACTACATCAACATCACATCAACATCACATCAAATCAACATCACACTACATCACATCAACATCACACTACATCACATCAACATCACACTACATCACATCAACATCACACTACATCACATCAACATCACACTACATCACATCAACATCACATTACATCACATCAACATCACATCAACATCACACTACATCACATCAACATCACATCAACATCACACTACATCACACTACATCACATCAACATCAACATCACATCAACATCACATCAACATCACACTACATCACATCAACATCACATCAACATCATACTACATCACACTACATCACATCATCATCAACATCACATCAACATCACATCCACATCACATTACATCACATCAACATCACATCAACATCACACTACATCACATCAACATCACATCAACATCAACATCACACTACATCACATCAACATCACATCAACATCACACTACATCACATCAACATCACATCAACATCACACTACATCACATCAGCATCACATTACATCACATCAACATCACACTACATCACATCAACATCACATCAACATCACATCAACATTACATCGCATCAACATCACACTACATCAACATCACATCAACATCACATTACATCACATCAACATCACACTACATCACATCAACATCACACTACATCAACATCACATTACATCACATTAACATCACACTACATCACATCAACATCACATTACATCACATCAACATCACACTACATCACATCAACATCACATCAACATCACACTACATCACATCAACATCACACTACATCACATCAACATCACATCAACATCACATCAACATTACATCACATCAACATCACACTACATCAACATCACATCAACATCACATTACATCACATCAACATCACACTACATCACATCAACATCACACTACATCAACATCACATCAACATCACATTACATCACATTAACATCACACTACATCACATCAACATCACATTACATCACATCAACATCACACTACATCACATCAACATCACACTACATCACATCAACATCACACTACATCACATCAACATCACACTACATCACATCAACATCACATCAACATCACACTACATCACATCAACATCAACATCACACTACATCAACATCACATCAACATCACATTACATCACATTAACATCACACTACATCACATCAACATCACATTACATCACATCAACATCACACTACATCACATCAACATCACACTACATCAACATCACATCAACATCACATTACATCACATCAACATCACATTACATCACATCAACATCACACTACATCAACATCACATCAACATCACATCAACATCACATTACATCACATTAACATCACACTACATCACATCAACATCACATTACATCACATCAACATCACACTACATCACATCAACATCACACTACATCACATCAACATCACACTACATCACATCAACATCACACTACATCACATCAACATCACACTACATCACATCAACATCACACTACATCACATCAACATCACATCAACATCACATCAACATTACATCACATCAACATCACACTACATCACATCAACATCACACTACATCAACATCACATCAACATCACATTACATCACATCAACATCACACTACATCACATCAACATCACACTACATCAACATCACATCAACATCACATCAACATCACATTACATCACATTAACATCACACTACATCACATCAACATCACATTACATCACATCAACATCACACTACATCACATCAACATCACACTACATCACATCAACATCACACTACATCACATCAACATCACACTACATCACATCAACATCACACTACATCACATCAACATCACACTACATCACATCAACATCACATCAACATCACACTACATCACATCAACATCAACATCACACTACATCAACATCACATCAACATCACATCAACATCACATTACATCACATTAACATCACACTACATCACATCAACATCACATTACATCACATCAACATCACACTACATCACATCAACATCACACTACATCAACATCACATCAACATCACATTACATCACATCAACATCACACTACATCACATCAACATCACACTACATCAACATCACATCAACATCACATCAACATCACATTACATCACATTAACATCACACTACATCACATCAACATTACATTACATCACATCAACATCACACTACATCACATCAACATCACACTACATCACATCAACATCACACTACATCACATCAACATCACACTATATCACATCAACATCACATCAACATCACATCAACATCAACATCACATTACATCACATCAACATCACACTACATAACATCACACTACATCAACATCACATCAACATCAACATCACATCAACATCACATCAACATCACACTACATCACATCAACATCACACTACATCACATCAACATCACACTACATCACATCAACATCACATCAACATCACATCAACATCACATCAACATCACACTACATCACATCAACATCAAACTACATCAACATCACATCAACATCACATCAAATCAACATCACACTACATCACATCAACATCACACTACATCACATCAACATCACACTACATCATATCAACATCACACTACATCACATCAACATCACACTACATCACATCAACATCATATTACATCACATCAACATCACATCAACATCACATCAACATCACACTACATCACATCAACATCACACTACATCACACTACATCACATCAACATCAACATCACATCAACATCACATCAACATCACACTACATCACATCAACATCACATCAACATCATACTACATCACACTACATCACATCAACATCAACATCACATCAACATCACATCCACATCACATTACATCACATCAACATCACATCAACATCACACTACATCACATCAACATCACATCAACATCAACATCACACTACATCACATCAACATCACATCAACATCACACTACATCACATCAACATCACATCAACATCACACTACATCACATCAACATCACATTACATCACATCAACATCACACTACATCACATCAACATCACATCAACATCACATCAACATCACATCAACATCATACTACATCACACTACATCACATCAACATCAACATCACATCAACATCACATCCACATAACATTACATCACATCAACATCACATCAACATCACACTACATCACATCAACATCACATCAACATCAACATCACACTACATCACATCAACATCACATCAACATCACACTACATCACATCAACATCACATCAACATCACACTACATCACATCAACATCACATTACATCACATCAACATCACACTACATCACATCAACATCACATCAACATCACATCAACATCACATCAACATTACATCACATCAACATCACACTACATCAACATCACATCAACATCACATTACATCACATCAACATCACACTACATCACATCAACATCAACATCACATTACATCACATCAACATCACACTACATCACATCAACATCACACTACATCAACATCACATCAACATCACATCAACATCAACATCACATCAACATCACATCAACATCACACTACATCACATCAACATCACACTACATCACATCAACATCACACTACATCACATCAACATCACATCAACATCATACTACATCACACTACATCACATCAACATCACATCATCATCACATCAACATCACATCAACATCACACTACATCACATCAACATCACACTACATCAACATCACATCAACATCACATCACACTACATCACATCAACATCACACTACATCACATCAACATCACACTACATCACATCAACATCACACTACATCACATCAACATCACACTACATCACATCAACATCACACTACATCACATCAACATCACATTACATCACATCAACATCACATCACATCAACATCACACTACATCACATCAACATCACATCAACATCACACTACATCACACTACATCACATCAACATCAACATCACATTAACATCACATTAACATCACACTACATCACATCAACATCACATCAACATCATACTACATCACACTATATCACATCAACATTAACATCACATCAACATCACATCCACATCACATTACATCACATCAACATCACATCAACATCACACTACATCACATCAACATCACATCAACATCAACATCACATCAACATCACACTACATCACATCAACATCACATCAACATCACACTACATCACATCAACATCACATTACATCACATCAACATCACACTACATCACATCAACATCACATCAACATCACATCAACATCACATCAACATTACATCACATCAACATCACACTACATCAACATCACATCAACATCACATTACATCACATCAACATCACACTACATCACATCAACATCACACTACATCAACATCACATCAACATCACATCAACATCACATTACATCACATTAACATCACACTACATCACATCAACATCACACTACATCACATCAACATCATATCAACATCACACTACATCACCATCACATCAACATCAACATGACATTACATCACATCAACATCACACTACATCACATCAACATCACATTACATCACATTAACATCACACTACATCACATCAACATCACACTACATCACATCAACATCACATTACATCACATCAACATCACACTACATCACATCAACATCACATTACATCACATCAACATCACATTACATCACATCAACATCACACTACATCACATCAACATCACACTACATCACATCAACATCACACTACATCACATCAACATCACACTACATCACATCAACATCACATTACATCACATCAACATCACAATACATCACATCAACATCACATCAACATCACATCAACATTACATCACATCAACAACACATCAACATCACATTACATCACATCAACATCACATTACATCACATCAACATCAACATCAACATCACATTACATCACATCAACATCACATCACATCAACATCAACATCACATCAACATCACATTACATCACATCAACATCACATCAACATCAAATCAACATTACATCACATCAATATCATATCAACATCACATCAACATCACATTAACATTACATCACATCAACATCACATCAACATCAAATCAGCATTACATCACATCAACATCACACTACATCAACATCACATCAACATCACATTACATCACATCAACATCACACTACATCACATCAACATCACACTACATCAACATCACATCAACATCACATCAACATCACATTACATCACATTAACATCACACTACATCACATCAACATTACATTACATCACATCTACATCACACTACATCACATCAACATCACACTACATCACATCAACATCACACTACATCACATCAACATCACACTACATCACATCAACATCACACTATATCACATCAACATCACATCAACATCACACTACATCACATCAACATCAACATCACATTACATCACATCAACATCACACTACATCACATCAACATCACACTACATCAACATCACATCAACATCACATCAACATCAACATCACATCAACATCACATCAACATCACATCAACATCACACTACATCACATCAACATCACACTACATCACATCAACATCACATCAACATCATACTACATCACACTACATCACATCAACATCACATCATCATCACATCAACATCACATCAACATCACACTACATCACATCAACATCACACTACATCAACATCACATCAACATCACATCAAATCAACATCACACTACATCACATCAACATCACACTACATCACATCAACATCACACTACATCACATCAACATCACACTACATCACATCAACATCACACTACATCACATCAACATCACATTACATCACATCAACATCACATCAACATCACACTACATCACATCAACATCACATCAACATCACACTACATCACACTACATCACATCAACATCAACATCACATCAACATCACATCAACATCACACTACATCACATCAACATCACATCAACATCATACTACATCACACTACATCACATCATCATCAACATCACATCAACATCACATCCACATCACATTACATCACATCAACATCACATCAACATCACACTACATCACATCAACATCACATTACATCACATCAACATCACACTACATCACATCAACATCACATCAACATCACATCAACATCACATCAACATTACATCACATCAACATCACACTACATCAACATCACATCAACATCACATTACATCACATCAACATCACACTACATCACATCAACATCACACTACATCAACATCACATCAACATCACATCAACATCACATTACATCACATTAACATCACACTACATCACATCAACATCACACTACATCACATCAACATCATATCAACATCACACTACATCACCATCACATCAACATCAACATGACATTACATCACATCAACATCACACTACATCACATCAACATCACATTACATCACATTAACATCACACTACATCACATCAACATCACACTACATCACATCAACATCACATTACATCACATCAACATCACACTACATCACATCAACATCACATTACATCACATCAACATCACACTACATCACATCAACATCACATTACATCACATCAACATCACACTACATCACATCAACATCACATTACATCACATCAACATCACATTACATCACATCAACATCACACTACATCACATCAACATCACACTACATCACATCAACATCACACTACATCACATCAACATCACACTACATCACATCAACATCACATTACATCACATCAACATCACAATACATCACATCAACATCACATCAACATCACATCAACATTACATCACATCAACAACACATCAACATCACATTACATCACATCAACATCAACATCACATTACATCACATCAACATCATACTACATCACACTACATCACATCATCATCAACATCACATCAACATCACATCCACATCACATTACATCACATCAACATCACATCAACATCACACTACATCACATCAACATCACATCAACATCAACATCACACTACATCACATCAACATCACATCAACATCACACTACATCACATCAACATCACATCAACATCACACTACATCACATCAGCATCACATTACATCACATCAACATCACACTACATCACATCAACATCACATCAACATCACATCAACATTACATCGCATCAACATCACACTACATCAACATCACATCAACATCACATTACATCACATCAACATCACACTACATCACATCAACATCACACTACATCAACATCACATTACATCACATTAACATCACACTACATCACATCAACATCACATTACATCACATCAACATCACACTACATCAACATCACATCAACATCACATCAACATCACATTACATCACATTAACATCACACTACATCACATCAACATCACATTACATCACATCAACATCACATTACATCACATCAACATCACACTACATCACATCAACATCACATCAACATCACACTACATCACATCAACATCACATTACATCACATCAACATCACACTACATCACATCAACATCACATCAACATCACATCAACATCACATCAACATTACATCACATCAACATCACACTACATCAACATCACATCAACATCACATTACATCACATCAACATCACACTACATCACATCAACATCACACTACATCAACATCACATCAACATCACATCAACATCACATCAACATCAACATCACATCAACATCACATCAACATCACATCAACATCACACTACATCACATCAACATCACACTACATCACATCAACATCATACTACATCACACTACATCACATCAACATCACATCATCATCACATCAACATCACATCAACATCACATTAACATTACATCACATCAACATCACATCAACATCAAATCAACATTACATCACATCAACATCATATCAACATCACATCAACATCACATTAACATTACATCACATCAACATCACATCAACATCAAATCAGCATTACATCACATCAACATCACACTACATCAACATCACATCAACATCACATTACATCACATCAACATCACACTACATCACATCAACATCACACTACATCAACATCACATCAACATCACATCAACATCACATTACATCACATTAACATCACACTACATCACATCAACATTACATTACATCACATCTACATCACACTACATCACATCAACATCACACTACATCACATCAACATCACACTACATCAACATCACATCAACATCACATCAACATCAACATCACATCAACATCACATCAACATCACATCAACATCACACTACATCACATCAACATCACACTACATCACATCAACATCACATCAACATCATACTACATCACACTACATCACATCAACATCACATCATCATCACATCAACATCACATCAACATCACACTACATCACATCAACATCACACTACATCAACATCACATCAACATCACATCAAATCAACATCACACTACATCACATCAACATCACACTACATCACATCAACATCACACTACATCACATCAACATCACACTACATCACATCAACATCACACTACATCACATCAACATCACATTACATCACATCAACATCACATCAACATCACACTACATCACATCAACATCACATCAACATCACACTACATCACACTACATCACATCAACATCAACATCACATCAACATCACATCAACATCACACTACATCACATCAACATCACATCAACATCATACTACATCACACTACATCACATCATCATCAACATCACATCAACATCACATCCACATCACATTACATCACATCAACATCACATCAACATCACACTACATCACATCAACATCACATCAACATCAACATCACACTACATCACATCAACATCACATCAACATCACACTACATCACATCAACATCACATCAACATCACACTACATCACATCAGCATCACATTACATCACATCAACATCACACTACATCACATCAACATCACATCAACATCACATCAACATTACATCGCATCAACATCACACTACATCAACATCACATCAACATCACATTACATCACATCAACATCACACTACATCACATCAACATCACACTACATCAACATCACATTACATCACATTAACATCACACTACATCACATCAACATCACATTACATCACATCAACATCACACTACATCACATCAACATCACATCAACATCACACTACATCACATCAACATCACACTACATCACATCAACATCACATCAACATCACATCAACATTACATCACATCAACATCACACTACATCAACATCACATCAACATCACATTACATCACATCAACATCACACTACATCACATCAACATCACACTACATCAACATCACATCAACATCACATTACATCACATTAACATCACACTACATCACATCAACATCACATTACATCACATCAACATCACACTACATCACATCAACATCACACTACATCACATCAACATCACACTACATCACATCAACATCACACTACATCACATCAACATCACATCAACATCACACTACATCACATCAACATCAACATCACACTACATCAACATCACATCAACATCACATTACATCACATTAACATCACACTACATCACATCAACATCACATTACATCACATCAACATCACACTACATCACATCAACATCACACTACATCAACATCACATCAACATCACATTACATCACATCAACATCACATTACATCACATCAACATCACACTACATCAACATCACATCAACATCACATCAACATCACATTACATCACATTAACATCACACTACATCACATCAACATCACATTACATCACATCAACATCACACTACATCACATCAACATCACACTACATCACATCAACATCACACTACATCACATCAACATCACACTACATCACATCAACATCACACTACATCACATCAACATCACACTACATCACATCAACATCACATCAACATCACATCAACATTACATCACATCAACATCACACTACATCACATCAACATCACACTACATCAACATCACATCAACATCACATTACATCACATCAACATCACACTACATCACATCAACATCACACTACATCAACATCACATCAACATCACATCAACATCACATTACATCACATTAACATCACACTACATCACATCAACATCACATTACATCACATCAACATCACACTACATCACATCAACATCACACTACATCACATCAACATCACACTACATCACATCAACATCACACTACATCACATCAACATCACACTACATCACATCAACATCACACTACATCACATCAACATCACATCAACATCACACTACATCACATCAACATCAACATCACACTACATCAACATCACATCAACATCACATCAACATCACATTACATCACATTAACATCACACTACATCACATCAACATCACATTACATCACATCAACATCACACTACATCACATCAACATCACACTACATCAACATCACATCAACATCACATTACATCACATCAACATCACACTACATCACATCAACATCACACTACATCAACATCACATCAACATCACATCAACATCACATTACATCACATTAACATCACACTACATCACATCAACATTACATTACATCACATCAACATCACACTACATCACATCAACATCACACTACATCACATCAACATCACACTACATCACATCAACATCACACTATATCACATCAACATCACATCAACATCACATCAACATCAACATCACATTACATCACATCAACATCACACTACATAACATCACACTACATCAACATCACATCAACATCAACATCACATCAACATCACATCAACATCACACTACATCACATCAACATCACACTACATCACATCAACATCACACTACATCACATCAACATCACATCAACATCACATCAACATCACATCAACATCACACTACATCACATCAACATCAAACTACATCAACATCACATCAACATCACATCAAATCAACATCACACTACATCACATCAACATCACACTACATCACATCAACATCACACTACATCATATCAACATCACACTACATCACATCAACATCACACTACATCACATCAACATCATATTACATCACATCAACATCACATCAACATCACATCAACATCACACTACATCACATCAACATCACACTACATCACACTACATCACATCAACATCAACATCACATCAACATCACATCAACATCACACTACATCACATCAACATCACATCAACATCATACTACATCACACTACATCACATCAACATCAACATCACATCAACATCACATCCACATAACATTACATCACATCAACATCACATCAACATCACACTACATCACATCAACATCACATCAACATCAACATCACACTACATCACATCAACATCACATCAACATCACACTACATCACATCAACATCACATCAACATCACACTACATCACATCAACATCACATTACATCACATCAACATCACACTACATCACATCAACATCACATCAACATCACATCAACATCACATCAACATTACATCACATCAACATCACACTACATCAACATCACATCAACATCACATTACATCACATCAACATCACACTACATCACATCAACATCAACATCACATTACATCACATCAACATCACACTACATCACATCAACATCACACTACATCAACATCACATCAACATCACATCAACATCAACATCACATCAACATCACATCAACATCACACTACATCACATCAACATCACACTACATCACATCAACATCACACTACATCACATCAACATCACATCAACATCATACTACATCACACTACATCACATCAACATCACATCATCATCACATCAACATCACATCAACATCACACTACATCACATCAACATCACACTACATCAACATCACATCAACATCACATCACACTACATCACATCAACATCACACTACATCACATCAACATCACACTACATCACATCAACATCACACTACATCACATCAACATCACACTACATCACATCAACATCACACTACATCACATCAACATCACACTACATCACATCAACATCACATTACATCACATCAACATCACATCACATCAACATCACACTACATCACATCAACATCACATCAACATCACACTACATCACACTACATCACATCAACATCAACATCACATTAACATCACATTAACATCACACTACATCACATCAACATCACATCAACATCATACTACATCACACTATATCACATCAACATTAACATCACATCAACATCACATCCACATCACATTACATCACATCAACATCACATCAACATCACACTACATCACATCAACATCACATCAACATCAACATCACATCAACATCACACTACATCACATCAACATCACATCAACATCACACTACATCACATCAACATCACATTACATCACATCAACATCACACTACATCACATCAACATCACATCAAAATCACATCAACATCACATCAACATTACATCACATCAACATCACACTACATCAACATCACATCAACATTACATCACATCAACATCACACTACATCACATCAACATCACACTACATCAACATCACATTACATCACATTAACATCACACTACATCACATCAACATCACACTACATCACATCAACATCATATCAACATCACACTACATCACCATCACATCAACATCAACATGACATTACATCACATCAACATCACACTACATCACATCAACATCACATTACATCACATTAACATCACACTACATCACATCAACATCACACTACATCACATCAACATCACATTACATCACATCAACATCACACTACATCACATCAACATCACATTACATCACATCAACATCACATTACATCACATCAACATCACACTACATCACATCAACATCACACTACATCACATCAACATCACACTACATCACATCAACATCACACTACATCACATCAACATCACATTACATCACATCAACATCACAATACATCACATCAACATCACATCAACATCACATCAACATTACATCACATCAACAACACATCAACATCACATTACATCACATCAACATCACATTACATCACATCAACATCAACATCAACATCACATTACATCACATCAACATCACATCACATCAACATCAACATCACATCAACATCACATTACATCACATCAACATCACATCAACATCAAATCAACATTACATCACATCAATATCATATCAACATCACATCAACATCACATTAACATTACATCACATCAACATCACATCAACATCAAATCAGCATTACATCACATCAACATCACACTACATCAACATCACATCAACATCACATTACATCACATCAACATCACACTACATCACATCAACATCACACTACATCAACATCACATCAACATCACATCAACATCACATTACATCACATTAACATCACACTACATCACATCAACATTACATTACATCACATCTACATCACACTACATCACATCAACATCACACTACATCACATCAACATCACACTACATCACATCAACATCACACTACATCACATCAACATCACACTATATCACATCAACATCACATCAACATCACACTACATCACATCAACATCAACATCACATTACATCACATCAACATCACACTACATCACATCAACATCACACTACATCAACATCACATCAACATCACATCAACATCAACATCACATCAACATCACATCAACATCACATCAACATCACACTACATCACATCAACATCACACTACATCACATCAACATCACATCAACATCACACTACATCACACTACATCACATCAACATCAACATCACATCAACATCACATCAACATCACACTACATCACATCAACATCACATCAACATCATACTACATCACACTACATCACATCATCATCAACATCACATCAACATCACATCCACATCACATTACATCACATCAACATCACATCAACATCACACTACATCACATCAACATCACATCAACATCAACATCACACTACATCACATCAACATCACATCAACATCACACTACATCACATCAACATCACATCAACATCACACTACATCACATCAGCATCACATTACATCACATCAACATCACACTACATCACATCAACATCACATCAACATCACATCAACATTACATCGCATCAACATCACACTACATCAACATCACATCAACATCACATTACATCACATCAACATCACACTACATCACATCAACATCACACTACATCAACATCACATTACATCACATTAACATCACACTACATCACATCAACATCACATTACATCACATCAACATCACACTACATCACATCAACATCACATCAACATCACACTACATCACATCAACATCACACTACATCACATCAACATCACATCAACATCACATCAACATTACATCACATCAACATCACACTACATCAACATCACATCAACATCACATTACATCACATCAACATCACACTACATCACATCAACATCACACTACATCAACATCACATCAACATCACACTACATCACATCAACATCACATCAACATCACACTACATCACATCAACATCACACTACATCACATCAACATCACATCAACATCACATCAACATTACATCACATCAACATCACACTACATCAACATCACATCAACATCACATTACATCACATCAACATCACACTACATCACATCAACATCACACTACATCAACATCACATCAACATCACATTACATCACATTAACATCACACTACATCACATCAACATCACATTACATCACATCAACATCACACTACATCACATCAACATCACACTACATCACATCAACATCACACGACATCACATCAACATCACACTACATCACATCAACATCACATCAACATCACACTACATCACATCAACATCAACATCACACTACATCAACATCACATCAACATCACATTACATCACATTAACATCACACTACATCACATCAACATCACATTACATCACATCAACATCACACTACATCACATCAACATCACACTACATCAACATCACATCAACATCACATTACATCACATCAACATCACATTACATCACATCAACATCACACTACATCAACATCACATCAACATCACATCAACATCACATTACATCACATTAACATCACACTACATCACATCAACATCACATTACATCACATCAACATCACACTACATCACATCAACATCACACTACATCACATCAACATCACACTACATCACATCAACATCACACTACATCACATCAACATCACACTACATCACATCAACATCACACTACATCACATCAACATCACATCAACATCACATCAACATTACATCACATCAACATCACACTACATCACATCAACATCACACTACATCAACATCACATCAACATCACATTACATCACATCAACATCACACTACATCACATCAACATCACACTACATCAACATCACATCAACATCACATCAACATCACATTACATCACATTAACATCACACTACATCACATCAACATCACATTACATCACATCAACATCACACTACATCACATCAACATCACACTACATCACATCAACATCACACTACATCACATCAACATCACACTACATCACATCAACATCACACTACATCACATCAACATCACACTACATCACATCAACATCACATCAACATCACACTACATCACATCAACATCAACGTCACACTACATCAACATCACATCAACATCACATCAACATCACATTACATCACATTAACATCACACTACATCACATCAACATCACATTACATCACATCAACATCACACTACATCACATCAACATCACACTACATCAACATCACATCAACATCACATTACATCACATCAACATCACACTACATCACATCAACATCACACTACATCAACATCACATCAACATCACATCAACATCACATTACATCACATTAACATCACACTACATCACATCAACATTACATTACATCACATCAACATCACACTACATCACATCAACATCACACTACATCACATCAACATCACACTACATCACATCAACATCACACTATATCACATCAACATCACATCAACATCACATCAACATCAACATCACATTACATCACATCAACATCACACTACATAACATCACACTACATCAACATCACATCAACATCACATCAACATCAACATCACATCAACATCACATCAACATCACACTACATCACATCAACATCACACTACATCACATCAACATCACACTACATCACATCAACATCACATCAACATCACATCAACATCACATCAACATCACACTACATCACATCAACATCAAACTACATCAACATCACATCAACATCACATCAAATCAACATCACACTACGTCACATCAACATCACACTACATCACATCAACATCACACTACATCACATCAACATCACACTACATCATATCAACATCACACTACATCACATCAACATCACACTACATCACATCAACATCATATTACATCACATCAACATCACATCAACATCACATCAACATCACACTACATCACATCAACATCACACTACATCACACTACATCACATCAACATCAACATCACATCAACATCACATCAACATCACACTACATCACATCAACATCACATCAACATCATACTACATCACACTACATCACATCAACATCAACATCACATCAACATCACATCCACATAACATTACATCACATCAACATCACATCAACATCACACTACATCACATCAACATCACATCAACATCAACATCACACTACATCACATCAACATCACATCAACATCACACTACATCACATCAACATCACATCAACATCACACTACATCACATCAACATCACATTACATCACATCAACATCACACTACATCACATCAACATCACATCAACATCACATCAACATCACATCAACATTACATCACATCAACATCACACTACATCAACATCACATCAACATCACATTACATCACATCAACATCACACTACATCACATCAACATCAACATCACATTACATCACATCAACATCACACTACATCACATCAACATCACACTACATCAACATCACATCAACATCACATCAACATCAACATCACATCAACATCACATCAACATCACACTACATCACATCAACATCACACTACATCACATCAACATCACACTACATCACATCAACATCACATCAACATCATACTACATCACACTACATCACATCAACATCACATCATCATCACATCAACATCACATCAACATCACACTACATCACATCAACATCACACTACATCAACATCACATCAACATCACATCACACTACATCACATCAACATCACACTACATCACATCAACATCACACTACATCACATCAACATCACACTACATCACATCAACATCACACTACATCACATCAACATCACACTACATCACATCAACATCACATTACATCACATCAACATCACATCACATCAACATCACACTACATCACATCAACATCACATCAACATCACACTACATCACACTACATCACATCAACATCAACATCACATTAACATCACATTAACATCACACTACATCACATCAACATCACATCAACATCATACTACATCACACTATATCACATCAACATTAACATCACATCAACATCACATCCACATCACATTACATCACATCAACATCACATCAACATCACACTACATCACATCAACATCACATCAACATCAACATCACATCAACATCACACTACATCACATCAACATCACATCAACATCACACTACATCACATCAACATCACATTACATCACATCAACATCACACTACATCACATCAACATCACATCAACATCACATCAACATCACATCAACATTACATCACATCAACATCACACTACATCAACATCACATCAACATCACATTACATCACATCAACATCACACTACATCACATCAACATCACACTACATCAACATCACATCAACATCACATCAACATCACATTACATCACATTAACATCACACTACATCACATCAACATCACACTACATCACATCAACATCATATCAACATCACACTACATCACCATCACATCAACATCAACATGACATTACATCACATCAACATCACACTACATCACATCAACATCACATTACATCACATTAACATCACACTACATCACATCAACATCACACTACATCACATCAACATCACATTACATCACATCAACATCACACTACATCACATCAACATCACATTACATCACATCAACATCACATTACATCACATCAACATCACACTACATCACATCAACATCACACTACATCACATCAACATCACACTACATCACATCAACATCACACTACATCACATCAACATCACATTACATCACATCAACATCACAATACATCACATCAACATCACATCAACATCACATCAACATTACATCACATCAACAACACATCAACATCACATTACATCACATCAACATCACATTACATCACATCAACATCAACATCAACATCACATTACATCACATCAACATCACATCACATCAACATCAACATCACATCAACATCACATTACATCACATCAACATCACATCAACATCAAATCAACATTACATCACATCAATATCATATCAACATCACATCAACATCACATTAACATTACATCACATCAACATCACATCAACATCAAATCAGCATTACATCACATCAACATCACACTACATCAACATCACATCAACATCACATTACATCACATCAACATCACACTACATCACATCAACATCACACTACATCAACATCACATCAACATCACATCAACATCACATTACATCACATTAACATCACACTACATCACATCAACATTACATTACATCACATCTACATCACACTACATCACATCAACATCACACTACATCACATCAACATCACACTACATCACATCAACATCACACTACATCACATCAACATCACACTATATCACATCAACATCACATCAACATCACACTACATCACATCAACATCAACATCACATTACATCACATCAACATCACACTACATCACATCAACATCACACTACATCAACATCACATCAACATCACATCAACATCAACATCACATCAACATCACATCAACATCACATCAACATCACACTACATCACATCAACATCACACTACATCACATCAACATCACATCAACATCATACTACATCACACTACATCACATCAACATCACATCATCATCACATCAACATCACATCAACATCACACTACATCACATCAACATCACACTACATCAACATCACATCAACATCACATCAAATCAACATCACACTACATCACATCAACATCACACTACATCACATCAACATCACACTACATCACATCAACATCACACTACATCACATCAACATCACACTACATCACATCAACATCACATTACATCACATCAACATCACATCAACATCACACTACATCACATCAACATCACATCAACATCACACTACATCACACTACATCACATCAACATCAACATCACATCAACATCACATCAACATCACACTACATCACATCAACATCACATCAACATCATACTACATCACACTACATCACATCATCATCAACATCACATCAACATCACATCCACATCACATTACATCACATCAACATCACATCAACATCACACTACATCACATCAACATCACATTACATCACATCAACATCACACTACATCACATCAACATCACATCAACATCACATCAACATCACATCAACATTACATCACATCAACATCACACTACATCAACATCACATCAACATCACATTACATCACATCAACATCACACTACATCACATCAACATCACACTACATCAACATCACATCAACATCACATCAACATCACATTACATCACATTAACATCACACTACATCACATCAACATCACACTACATCACATCAACATCATATCAACATCACACTACATCACCATCACATCAACATCAACATGACATTACATCACATCAACATCACACTACATCACATCAACATCACATTACATCACATTAACATCACACTACATCACATCAACATCACACTACATCACATCAACATCACATTACATCACATCAACATCACACTACATCACATCAACATCACATTACATCACATCAACATCACACTACATCACATCAACTTCACATTACATCACATCAACATCACACTACATCACATCAACATCACATTACATCACATCAACATCACATTACATCACATCAACATCACACTACATCACATCAACATCACACTACATCACATCAACATCACACTACATCACATCAACATCACACTACATCACATCAACATCACATTACATCACATCAACATCACAATACATCACATCAACATCACATCAACATCACATCAACATTACATCACATCAACAACACATCAACATCACATTACATCACATCAACATCAACATCACATTACATCACATCAACATCAGACTACATCACACGACATCACATCATCATCAACATCACATCAACATCACATCCACATCACATTACATCACATCAACATCACATCAACATCACACTACATCACATCAACATCACATCAACATCAACATCACACTACATCACATCAACATCACATCAACATCACACTACATCACATCAACATCACATCAACATCACACTACATCACATCAGCATCACATTACATCACATCAACATCACACTACATCACATCAACATCACATCAACATCACATCAACATTACATCGCATCAACATCACACTACATCAACATCACATCAACATCACATTACATCACATCAACATCACACTACATCACATCAACATCACACTACATCAACATCACATTACATCACATTAACATCACACTACATCACATCAACATCACATTACATCACATCAACATCACACTACATCAACATCACATCAACATCACATCAACATCACATTACATCACATTAACATCACACTACATCACATCAACATCACATTACATCACATCAACATCACATTACATCACATCAACATCACACTACATCACATCAACATCACATCAACATCACACTACATCACATCAACATCACATTACATCACATCAACATCACACTACATCACATCAACATCACATCAACATCACATCAACATCACATCAACATTACATCACATCAACATCACACTACATCAACATCACATCAACATCACATTACATCACATCAACATCACACTACATCACATCAACATCACACTACATCAACATCACATCAACATCACATCAACATCACATCAACATCAACATCACATCAACATCACATCAACATCACATCAACATCACACTACATCACATCAACATCACACTACATCACATCAACATCATACTACATCACACTACATCACATCAACATCACATCATCATCACATCAACATCACATCAACATCACATTAACATTACATCACATCAACATCACATCAACATCAAATCAACATTACATCACATCAACATCATATCAACATCACATCAACATCACATTAACATTACATCACATCAACATCACATCAACATCAAATCAGCATTACATCACATCAACATCACACTACATCAACATCACATCAACATCACATTACATCACATCAACATCACACTACATCACATCAACATCACACTACATCAACATCACATCAACATCACATCAACATCACATTACATCACATTAACATCACACTACATCACATCAACATTACATTACATCACATCTACATCACACTACATCACATCAACATCACACTACATCACATCAACATCACACTACATCAACATCACATCAACATCACATCAACATCAACATCACATCAACATCACATCAACATCACATCAACATCACACTACATCACATCAACATCACACTACATCACATCAACATCACATCAACATCATACTACATCACACTACATCACATCAACATCACATCATCATCACATCAACATCACATCAACATCACACTACATCACATCAACATCACACTACATCAACATCACATCAACATCACATCAAATCAACATCACACTACATCACATCAACATCACACTACATCACATCAACATCACACTACATCACATCAACATCACACTACATCACATCAACATCACACTACATCACATCAACATCACATTACATCACATCAACATCACATCAACATCACACTACATCACATCAACATCACATCAACATCACACTACATCACACTACATCACATCAACATCAACATCACATCAACATCACATCAACATCACACTACATCACATCAACATCACATCAACATCATACTACATCACACTACATCACATCATCATCAACATCACATCAACATCACATCCACATCACATTACATCACATCAACATCACATCAACATCACACTACATCACATCAACATCACATCAACATCAACATCACACTACATCACATCAACATCACATCAACATCACACTACATCACATCAACATCACATCAACATCACACTACATCACATCAGCATCACATTACATCACATCAACATCACACTACATCACATCAACATCACATCAACATCACATCAACATTACATCGCATCAACATCACACTACATCAACATCACATCAACATCACATTACATCACATCAACATCACACTACATCACATCAACATCACACTACATCAACATCACATTACATCACATTAACATCACACTACATCACATCAACATCACATTACATCACATCAACATCACACTACATCACATCAACATCACATCAACATCACACTACATCACATCAACATCACACTACATCACATCAACATCACATCAACATCACATCAACATTACATCACATCAACATCACACTACATCAACATCACATCAACATCACATTACATCACATCAACATCACACTACATCACATCAACATCACACTACATCAACATCACATCAACATCACATTACATCACATTAACATCACACTACATCACATCAACATCACATTACATCACATCAACATCACACTACATCACATCAACATCACACTACATCACATCAACATCACACTACATCACATCAACATCACACTACATCACATCAACATCACATCAACATCACACTACATCACATCAACATCAACATCACACTACATCAACATCACATCAACATCACATTACATCACATTAACATCACACTACATCACATCAACATCACATTACATCACATCAACATCACACTACATCACATCAACATCACACTACATCAACATCACATCAACATCACATTACATCACATCAACATCACATTACATCACATCAACATCACACTACATCAACATCACATCAACATCACATCAACATCACATTACATCACATTAACATCACACTACATCACATCAACATCACATTACATCACATCAACATCACACTACATCACATCAACATCACACTACATCACATCAACATCACACTACATCACATCAACATCACACTACATCACATCAACATCACACTACATCACATCAACATCACACTACATCACATCAACATCACATCAACATCACATCAACATTACATCACATCAACATCACACTACATCACATCAACATCACACTACATCAACATCACATCAACATCACATTACATCACATCAACATCACACTACATCACATCAACATCACACTACATCAACATCACATCAACATCACATCAACATCACATTACATCACATTAACATCACACTACATCACATCAACATCACATTACATCACATCAACATCACACTACATCACATCAACATCACACTACATCACATCAACATCACACTACATCACATCAACATCACACTACATCACATCAACATCACACTACATCACATCAACATCACACTACATCACATCAACATCACATCAACATCACACTACATCACATCAACATCAACATCACACTACATCAACATCACATCAACATCACATCAACATCACATTACATCACATTAACATCACACTACATCACATCAACATCACATTACATCACATCAACATCACACTACATCACATCAACATCACACTACATCAACATCACATCAACATCACATTACATCACATCAACATCACACTACATCACATCAACATCACACTACATCAACATCACATCAACATCACATCAACATCACATTACATCACATTAACATCACACTACATCACATCAACATTACATTACATCACATCAACATCACACTACATCACATCAACATCACACTACATCACATCAACATCACACTACATCACATCAACATCACACTATATCACATCAACATCACATCAACATCACATCAACATCAACATCACATTACATCACATCAACATCACACTACATAACATCACACTACATCAACATCACATCAACATCAACATCACATCAACATCACATCAACATCACACTACATCACATCAACATCACACTACATCACATCAACATCACACTACATCACATCAACATCACATCAACATCACATCAACATCACATCAACATCACACTACATCACATCAACATCAAACTACATCAACATCACATCAACATCACATCAAATCAACATCACACTACATCACATCAACATCACACTACATCACATCAACATCACACTACATCACATCAACATCACACTACATCATATCAACATCACACTACATCACATCAACATCACACTACATCACATCAACATCATATTACATCACATCAACATCACATCAACATCACATCAACATCACACTACATCACATCAACATCACACTACATCACACTACATCACATCAACATCAACATCACATCAACATCACATCAACATCACACTACATCACATCAACATCACATCAACATCATACTACATCACACTACATCACATCAACATCAACATCACATCAACATCACATCCACATAACATTACATCACATCAACATCACATCAACATCACACTACATCACATCAACATCACATCAACATCAACATCACACTACATCACATCAACATCACATCAACATCACACTACATCACATCAACATCACATCAACATCACACTACATCACATCAACATCACATTACATCACATCAACATCACACTACATCACATCAACATCACATCAACATCACATCAACATCACATCAACATTACATCACATCAACATCACACTACATCAACATCACATCAACATCACATTACATCACATCAACATCACACTACATCACATCAACATCAACATCACATTACATCACATCAACATCACACTACATCACATCAACATCACACTACATCAACATCACATCAACATCACATCAACATCAACATCACATCAACATCACATCAACATCACACTACATCACATCAACATCACACTACATCACATCAACATCACACTACATCACATCAACATCACATCAACATCATACTACATCACACTACATCACATCAACATCACATCATCATCACATCAACATCACATCAACATCACACTACATCACATCAACATCACACTACATCAACATCACATCAACATCACATCACACTACATCACATCAACATCACACTACATCACATCAACATCACACTACATCACATCAACATCACACTACATCACATCAACATCACACTACATCACATCAACATCACACTACATCACATCAACATCACATTACATCACATCAACATCACATCACATCAACATCACACTACATCACATCAACATCACATCAACATCACACTACATCACACTACATCACATCAACATCAACATCACATTAACATCACATTAACATCACACTACATCACATCAACATCACATCAACATCATACTACATCACACTATATCACATCAACATTAACATCACATCAACATCACATCCACATCACATTACATCACATCAACATCACATCAACATCACACTACATCACATCAACATCACATCAACATCAACATCACATCAACATCACACTACATCACATCAACATCACATCAACATCACACTACATCACATCAACATCACATTACATCACATCAACATCACACTACATCACATCAACATCACATCAAAATCACATCAACATCACATCAACATTACATCACATCAACATCACACTACATCAACATCACATCAACATTACATCACATCAACATCACACTACATCACATCAACATCACACTACATCAACATCACATTACATCACATTAACATCACACTACATCACATCAACATCACACTACATCACATCAACATCATATCAACATCACACTACATCACCATCACATCAACATCAACATGACATTACATCACATCAACATCACACTACATCACATCAACATCACATTACATCACATTAACATCACACTACATCACATCAACATCACACTACATCACATCAACATCACATTACATCACATCAACATCACACTACATCACATCAACATCACATTACATCACATCAACATCACATTACATCACATCAACATCACACTACATCACATCAACATCACACTACATCACATCAACATCACACTACATCACATCAACATCACACTACATCACATCAACATCACATTACATCACATCAACATCACAATACATCACATCAACATCACATCAACATCACATCAACATTACATCACATCAACAACACATCAACATCACATTACATCACATCAACATCACATTACATCACATCAACATCAACATCAACATCACATTACATCACATCAACATCACATCACATCAACATCAACATCACATCAACATCACATTACATCACATCAACATCACATCAACATCAAATCAACATTACATCACATCAATATCATATCAACATCACATCAACATCACATTAACATTACATCACATCAACATCACATCAACATCAAATCAGCATTACATCACATCAACATCACACTACATCAACATCACATCAACATCACATTACATCACATCAACATCACACTACATCACATCAACATCACACTACATCAACATCACATCAACATCACATCAACATCACATTACATCACATTAACATCACACTACATCACATCAACATTACATTACATCACATCTACATCACACTACATCACATCAACATCACACTACATCACATCAACATCACACTACATCACATCAACATCACACTACATCACATCAACATCACACTATATCACATCAACATCACATCAACATCACACTACATCACATCAACATCAACATCACATTACATCACATCAACATCACACTACATCACATCAACATCACACTACATCAACATCACATCAACATCACATCAACATCAACATCACATCAACATCACATCAACATCACATCAACATCACACTACATCACATCAACATCACACTACATCACATCAACATCACATCAACATCACACTACATCACACTACATCACATCAACATCAACATCACATCAACATCACATCAACATCACACTACATCACATCAACATCACATCAACATCATACTACATCACACTACATCACATCATCATCAACATCACATCAACATCACATCCACATCACATTACATCACATCAACATCACATCAACATCACACTACATCACATCAACATCACATCAACATCAACATCACACTACATCACATCAACATCACATCAACATCACACTACATCACATCAACATCACATCAACATCACACTACATCACATCAGCATCACATTACATCACATCAACATCACACTACATCACATCAACATCACATCAACATCACATCAACATTACATCGCATCAACATCACACTACATCAACATCACATCAACATCACATTACATCACATCAACATCACACTACATCACATCAACATCACACTACATCAACATCACATTACATCACATTAACATCACACTACATCACATCAACATCACATTACATCACATCAACATCACACTACATCACATCAACATCACATCAACATCACACTACATCACATCAACATCACACTACATCACATCAACATCACATCAACATCACATCAACATTACATCACATCAACATCACACTACATCAACATCACATCAACATCACATTACATCACATCAACATCACACTACATCACATCAACATCACACTACATCAACATCACATCAACATCACATTACATCACATTAACATCACACTACATCACATCAACATCACATTACATCACATCAACATCACACTACATCACATCAACATCACACTACATCACATCAACATCACACTACATCACATCAACATCACACTACATCACATCAACATCACATCAACATCACACTACATCACATCAACATCAACATCACACTACATCAACATCACATCAACATCACATTACATCACATTAACATCACACTACATCACATCAACATCACATTACATCACATCAACATCACACTACATCACATCAACATCACACTACATCAACATCACATCAACATCACATTACATCACATCAACATCACATTACATCACATCAACATCACACTACATCAACATCACATCAACATCACATCAACATCACATTACATCACATTAACATCACACTACATCACATCAACATCACATTACATCACATCAACATCACACTACATCACATCAACATCACACTACATCACATCAACATCACACTACATCACATCAACATCACACTACATCACATCAACATCACACTACATCACATCAACATCACACTACATCACATCAACATCACATCAACATCACATCAACATTACATCACATCAACATCACACTACATCACATCAACATCACACTACATCAACATCACATCAACATCACATTACATCACATCAACATCACACTACATCACATCAACATCACACTACATCAACATCACATCAACATCACATCAACATCACATTACATCACATTAACATCACACTACATCACATCAACATCACATTACATCACATCAACATCACACTACATCACATCAACATCACACTACATCACATCAACATCACACTACATCACATCAACATCACACTACATCACATCAACATCACACTACATCACATCAACATCAACATCACACTACATCAACATCACATCAACATCACATCAACATCACATTACATCACATTAACATCACACTACATCACATCAACATCACATCACATCAACATCACACTACATCACATCAACATCACACTACATCAACATCACATCAACATCACATTACATCACATCAACATCACACTACATCACATCAACATCACACTACATCAACATCACATCAACATCACATCAACATCACATTACATCACATTAACATCACACTACATCACATCAACATTACATTACATCACATCAACATCACACTACATCACATCAACATCACACTACATCACATCAACATCACACTACATCACATCAACATCACACTATATCACATCAACATCACATCAACATCACATCAACATCAACATCACATTACATCACATCAACATCACACTACATAACATCACACTACATCAACATCACATCAACATCACATCAACATCAACATCACATCAACATCACATCAACATCACACTACATCACATCAACATCACACTACATCACATCAACATCACACTACATCACATCAACATCACATCAACATCACATCAACATCACATCAACATCACACTACATCACATCAACATCAAACTACATCAACATCACATCAACATCACATCAAATCAACATCACACTACATCACATCAACATCACACTACATCACATCAACATCACACTACATCACATCAACATCACACTACATCATATCAACATCACACTACATCACATCAACATCACACTACATCACATCAACATCATATTACATCACATCAACATCACATCAACATCACATCAACATCACACTACATCACATCAACATCACACTACATCACACTACATCACATCAACATCAACATCACATCAACATCACATCAACATCACACTACATCACATCAACATCACATCAACATCATACTACATCACACTACATCACATCAACATCAACATCACATCAACATCACATCCACATAACATTACATCACATCAACATCACATCAACATCACACTACATCACATCAACATCACATCAACATCAACATCACACTACATCACATCAACATCACATTACATCACATCAACATCACACTACATCACATCAACATCACATCAACATCACATCAACATCACATCAACATTACATCACATCAACATCACACTACATCAACATCACATCAACATCACATTACATCACATCAACATCACACTACATCACATCAACATCAACATCACATTACATCACATCAACATCACACTACATCACATCAACATCACACTACATCAACATCACATCAACATCACATCAACATCAACATCACATCAACATCACATCAACATCACACTACATCACATCAACATCACACTACATCACATCAACATCACACTACATCACATCAACATCACATCAACATCATACTACATCACACTACATCACATCAACATCACATCATCATCACATCAACATCACATCAACATCACACTACATCACATCAACATCACACTACATCAACATCACATCAACATCACATCACACTACATCACATCAACATCACACTACATCACATCAACATCACACTACATCACATCAACATCACACTACATCACATCAACATCACACTACATCACATCAACATCACACTACATCACATCAACATCACATTACATCACATCAACATCACATCACATCAACATCACACTACATCACATCAACATCACATCAACATCACACTACATCACACTACATCACATCAACATCAACATCACATTAACATCACATTAACATCACACTACATCACATCAACATCACATCAACATCATACTACATCACACTATATCACATCAACATTAACATCACATCAACATCACATCCACATCACATTACATCACATCAACATCACATCAACATCACACTACATCACATCAACATCACATCAACATCAACATCACATCAACATCACACTACATCACATCAACATCACATCAACATCACACTACATCACATCAACATCACATTACATCACATCAACATCACACTACATCACATCAACATCACATCAAAATCACATCAACATCACATCAACATTACATCACATCAACATCACACTACATCAACATCACATCAACATCACATTACATCACATCAACATCACACTACATCACATCAACATCACACTACATCAACATCACATTACATCACATTAACATCACACTACATCACATCAACATCACACTACATCACATCAACATCATATCAACATCACACTACATCACCATCACATCAACATCAACATGACATTACATCACATCAACATCACACTACATCACATCAACATCACATTACATCACATTAACATCACACTACATCACATCAACATCACACTACATCACATCAACATCACATTACATCACATCAACATCACACTACATCACATCAACATCACATTACATCACATCAACATCACATTACATCACATCAACATCACACTACATCACATCAACATCACACTACATCACATCAACATCACACTACATCACATCAACATCACACTACATCACATCAACATCACATTACATCACATCAACATCACAATACATCACATCAACATCACATCAACATCACATCAACATTACATCACATCAACAACACATCAACATCACATTACATCACATCAACATCACATTACATCACATCAACATCAACATCAACATCACATTACATCACATCAACATCACATCACATCAACATCAACATCACATCAACATCACATTACATCACATCAACATCACATCAACATCAAATCAACATTACATCACATCAATATCATATCAACATCACATCAACATCACATTAACATTACATCACATCAACATCACATCAACATCAAATCAGCATTACATCACATCAACATCACACTACATCAACATCACATCAACATCACATTACATCACATCAACATCACACTACATCACATCAACATCACACTACATCAACATCACATCAACATCACATCAACATCACATTACATCACATTAACATCACACTACATCACATCAACATTACATTACATCACATCTACATCACACTACATCACATCAACATCACACTACATCACATCAACATCACACTACATCACATCAACATCACACTACATCACATCAACATCACACTATATCACATCAACATCACATCAACATCACACTACATCACATCAACATCAACATCACATTACATCACATCAACATCACACTACATCACATCAACATCACACTACATCAACATCACATCAACATCACATCAACATCAACATCACATCAACATCACATCAACATCACATCAACATCACACTACATCACATCAACATCACACTACATCACATCAACATCACATCAACATCATACTACATCACACTACATCACATCAACATCACATCATCATCACATCAACATCACATCAACATCACACTACATCACATCAACATCACACTACATCAACATCACATCAACATCACATCAAATCAACATCACACTACATCACATCAACATCACACTACATCACATCAACATCACACTACATCACATCAACATCACACTACATCACATCAACATCACACTACATCACATCAACATCACATTACATCACATCAACATCACATCAACATCACACTACATCACATCAACATCACATCAACATCACACTACATCACACTACATCACATCAACATCAACATCACATCAACATCACATCAACATCACACTACATCACATCAACATCACATCAACATCATACTACATCACACTACATCACATCATCATCAACATCACATCAACATCACATCCACATCACATTACATCACATCAACATCACATCAACATCACACTACATCACATCAACATCACATCAACATCAACATCACACTACATCACATCAACATCACATCAACATCACACTACATCACATCAACATCACATCAACATCACACTACATCACATCAGCATCACATTACATCACATCAACATCACACTACATCACATCAACATCACATCAACATCACATCAACATTACATCGCATCAACATCACACTACATCAACATCACATCAACATCACATTACATCACATCAACATCACACTACATCACATCAACATCACACTACATCAACATCACATTACATCACATTAACATCACACTACATCACATCAACATCACATTACATCACATCAACATCACACTACATCAACATCACATCAACATCACATCAACATCACATTACATCACATTAACATCACACTACATCACATCAACATCACATTACATCACATCAACATCACACTACATCACATCAACATCACACTACATCACATAAACATCACACTCCATCACATCAACATCACATTACATCACATCAACATCACACTACATCACATCAACATCACACTACATCACATCAACATCACACTAACATCAATCAACATCACATCAACATCACACTACATCACATCAACATCACACTACATCACATCAACATCACACTACATCACATAAACATCACACTACATCACATCAACATCGAACTACATCACATCAACATCATATCAACATCACACTACATCACCATCACATCAACATCAACATGACATTACATCACATCAACATCACACTACATCACATCAACATCACATTACATCACATTAACATCACACTACATCACATCAACATCACACTACATCACACTACATCACATCAACATCACATTACATCACATCAACATCACATTACATCACATCAACATCACACTACATCACATCAACATCACACTACATCACATCAACATCACACTACATCACATCAACATCACATTACATCACATCAACATCACACTACATCACATCAACATCACATCAACATCACATCAACATTACATCACATCAACATCACATTACATCACATCAACATCACATCAACATCACATTACATCACATCAACATCAACATCAACATCACATTACATCACATCAACATCAACATCAACATCACATTACATCACATCACATCAACATCACATCACATCAACATCAACATCAACATCAACATCAACATCACATCAACATCACATTACATCACATCAACATCACATCAACATCACATCAACATTACATCACATCAACATCATATCAACATCACATCAACATCACATTAACATTACATCACATCAACATCACATCAACATCAACATCACATCAACATTACATCACATCAACATCACACTACATCAACATCACATCAACATCACATTACATCACATCAACATCACACTACATCACATCAACATGACACTACATCAACATCACATCAACATCACATCAACATCACATTACATCACATTAACATCACACTACATCATATCAACATTACATTACATCACATCAACATCACACTACATCACATCAACATCACACTACATCACATCAACATCACACTACATCACATCAACATCACACTACATCACATCAACATCACACTATATCACATCAACATCACATCAACATCACACTACATCACATCAACATCACACTATATCACATCAACATCACATCAACATCACACTACATCACATCAACATCACATCATCATCACATCAACATCACATCAACATCACACTACATCACATCAACATCAACATCACATTACATCACATCAACATCACATCAACATCACATTACATCACATCAACATCAACATCAACATCACATTACATCACATCAACATCACATCACATCAACATCAACATCACATCAACATCACATTACATCACATCAACATCACATCAACATCAAATCAACATTACATCACATCAACATCATATCAACATCACATCAACATCACATTAACATTACATCACATCAACATCACATCAACATCAAATCAGCATTACATCACATCAACATCACACTACATCAACATCACATCAACATCACATTACATCACATCAACATCACACTACATCACATCAACATCACACTACATCACATCAACATCACACTACATCACATCAACATCACACTACATCACATCAACATCACACTACATCACATCAACATCACACTACATCACATCAACATCACATCAACATCACATCAACATTACATCACATCAACATCACACTACATCACATCAACATCACACTACATCAACATCACATCAACATCACATTACATCACATCAACATCACACTACATCACATCAACATCACACTACATCAACATCACATCAACATCACATCAACATCACATTACATCACATTAACATCACACTACATCACATCAACATCACATTACATCACATCAACATCACACTACATCACATCAACATCACACTACATCACATCAACATCACACTACATCACATCAACATCACACTACATCACATCAACATCACACTACATCACATCAACATCAACATCACACTACATCAACATCACATCAACATCACATCAACATCACATTACATCACATTAACATCACACTACATCACATCAACATCACATTACATCACATCAACATCACACTACATCACATCAACATCACACTACATCAACATCACATCAACATCACATTACATCACATCAACATCACACTACATCACATCAACATCACACTACATCAACATCACATCAACATCACATCAACATCACATTACATCACATTAACATCACACTACATCACATCAACATTACATTACATCACATCAACATCACACTACATCACATCAACATCACACTACATCACATCAACATCACACTACATCACATCAACATCACACTATATCACATCAACATCACATCAACATCACATCAACATCAACATCACATTACATCACATCAACATCACACTACATAACATCACACTACATCAACATCACATCAACATCACATCAACATCAACATCACATCAACATCACATCAACATCACACTACATCACATCAACATCACACTACATCACATCAACATCACACTACATCACATCAACATCACATCAACATCACATCAACATCACATCAACATCACACTACATCACATCAACATCAAACTACATCAACATCACATCAACATCACATCAAATCAACATCACACTACATCACATCAACATCACACTACATCACATCAACATCACACTACATCACATCAACATCACACTACATCATATCAACATCACACTACATCACATCAACATCACACTACATCACATCAACATCATATTACATCACATCAACATCACATCAACATCACATCAACATCACACTACATCACATCAACATCACACTACATCACACTACATCACATCAACATCAACATCACATCAACATCACATCAACATCACACTACATCACATCAACATCACATCAACATCATACTACATCACACTACATCACATCAACATCAACATCACATCAACATCACATCCACATAACATTACATCACATCAACATCACATCAACATCACACTACATCACATCAACATCACATCAACATCAACATCACACTACATCACATCAACATCACATTACATCACATCAACATCACACTACATCACATCAACATCACATCAACATCACATCAACATCACATCAACATTACATCACATCAACATCACACTACATCAACATCACATCAACATCACATTACATCACATCAACATCACACTACATCACATCAACATCAACATCACATTACATCACATCAACATCACACTACATCACATCAACATCACACTACATCAACATCACATCAACATCACATCAACATCAACATCACATCAACATCACATCAACATCACACTACATCACATCAACATCACACTACATCACATCAACATCACACTACATCACATCAACATCACATCAACATCATACTACATCACACTACATCACATCAACATCACATCATCATCACATCAACATCACATCAACATCACACTACATCACATCAACATCACACTACATCAACATCACATCAACATCACATCACACTACATCACATCAACATCACACTACATCACATCAACATCACACTACATCACATCAACATCACACTACATCACATCAACATCACACTACATCACATCAACATCACACTACATCACATCAACATCACATTACATCACATCAACATCACATCACATCAACATCACACTACATCACATCAACATCACATCAACATCACACTACATCACACTACATCACATCAACATCAACATCACATTAACATCACATTAACATCACACTACATCACATCAACATCACATCAACATCATACTACATCACACTATATCACATCAACATTAACATCACATCAACATCACATCCACATCACATTACATCACATCAACATCACATCAACATCACACTACATCACATCAACATCACATCAACATCAACATCACATCAACATCACACTACATCACATCAACATCACATCAACATCACACTACATCACATCAACATCACATTACATCACATCAACATCACACTACATCACATCAACATCACATCAAAATCACATCAACATCACATCAACATTACATCACATCAACATCACACTACATCAACATCACATCAACATCACATTACATCACATCAACATCACACTACATCACATCAACATCACACTACATCAACATCACATTACATCACATTAACATCACACTACATCACATCAACATCACACTACATCACATCAACATCATATCAACATCACACTACATCACCATCACATCAACATCAACATGACATTACATCACATCAACATCACACTACATCACATCAACATCACATTACATCACATTAACATCACACTACATCACATCAACATCACACTACATCACATCAACATCACATTACATCACATCAACATCACACTACATCACATCAACATCACATTACATCACATCAACATCACATTACATCACATCAACATCACACTACATCACATCAACATCACACTACATCACATCAACATCACACTACATCACATCAACATCACACTACATCACATCAACATCACATTACATCACATCAACATCACAATACATCACATCAACATCACATCAACATCACATCAACATTACATCACATCAACAACACATCAACATCACATTACATCACATCAACATCACATTACATCACATCAACATCAACATCAACATCACATTACATCACATCAACATCACATCACATCAACATCAACATCACATCAACATCACATTACATCACATCAACATCACATCAACATCAAATCAACATTACATCACATCAATATCATATCAACATCACATCAACATCACATTAACATTACATCACATCAACATCACATCAACATCAAATCAGCATTACATCACATCAACATCACACTACATCAACATCACATCAACATCACATTACATCACATCAACATCACACTACATCACATCAACATCACACTACATCAACATCACATCAACATCACATCAACATCACATTACATCACATTAACATCACACTACATCACATCAACATTACATTACATCACATCTACATCACACTACATCACATCAACATCACACTACATCACATCAACATCACACTACATCACATCAACATCACACTACATCACATCAACATCACACTATATCACATCAACATCACATCAACATCACACTACATCACATCAACATCAACATCACATTACATCACATCAACATCACACTACATCACATCAACATCACACTACATCAACATCACATCAACATCACATCAACATCAACATCACATCAACATCACATCAACATCACATCAACATCACACTACATCACATCAACATCACACTACATCACATCAACATCACATCAACATCATACTACATCACACTACATCACATCAACATCACATCATCATCACATCAACATCACATCAACATCACACTACATCACATCAACATCACACTACATCAACATCACATCAACATCACATCAAATCAACATCACACTACATCACATCAACATCACACTACATCACATCAACATCACACTACATCACATCAACATCACACTACATCACATCAACATCACACTACATCACATCAACATCACATTACATCACATCAACATCACATCAACATCACACTACATCACATCAACATCACATCAACATCACACTACATCACACTACATCACATCAACATCAACATCACATCAACATCACATCAACATCACACTACATCACATCAACATCACATCAACATCATACTACATCACACTACATCACATCATCATCAACATCACATCAACATCACATCCACATCACATTACATCACATCAACATCACATCAACATCACACTACATCACATCAACATCACATCAACATCAACATCACACTACATCACATCAACATCACATCAACATCACACTACATCACATCAACATCACATCAACATCACACTACATCACATCAGCATCACATTACATCACATCAACATCACACTACATCACATCAACATCACATCAACATCACATCAACATTACATCGCATCAACATCACACTACATCAACATCACATCAACATCACATTACATCACATCAACATCACACTACATCACATCAACATCACACTACATCAACATCACATTACATCACATTAACATCACACTACATCACATCAACATCACATTACATCACATCAACATCACACTACATCAACATCACATCAACATCACATCAACATCACATTACATCACATTAACATCACACTACATCACATCAACATCACATTACATCACATCAACATCACACTACATCACATCAACATCACACTACATCACATAAACATCACACTACATCACATCAACATCACATTACATCACATCAACATCACACTACATCACATCAACATCACACTACATCAACATCACATCAACATCACATCAACATCACACTACATCACATCAACATCACACTACATCACATCAACATCACACTACATCACATAAACATCACACTACATCACATCAACATCGAACTACATCACATCAACATCATATCAACATCACACTACATCACCATCACATCAACATCAACATGACATTACATCACATCAACATCACACTACATCACATCAACATCACATTACATCACATTAACATCACACTACATCACATCAACATCACACTACATCACACTACATCACATCAACATCACATTACATCACATCAACATCACATTACATCACATCAACATCACACTACATCACATCAACATCACACTACATCACATCAACATCACACTACATCACATCAACATCACATTACATCACATCAACATCACACTACATCACATCAACATCACATCAACATCACATCAACATTACATCACATCAACATCACATTACATCACATCAACATCACATCAACATCACATTACATCACATCAACATCAACATCAACATCACATTACATCACATCAACATCAACATCAACATCACATTACATCACATCACATCAACATCACATCACATCAACATCAACATCAACATCAACATCAACATCACATCAACATCACATTACATCACATCAACATCACATCAACATCACATCAACATTACATCACATCAACATCATATCAACATCACATCAACATCACATTAACATTACATCACATCAACATCACATCAACATCAACATCACATCAACATTACATCACATCAACATCACACTACATCAACATCACATCAACATCACATTACATCACATCAACATCACACTACATCACATCAACATGACACTACATCAACATCACATCAACATCACATCAACATCACATTACATCACATTAACATCACACTACATCATATCAACATTACATTACATCACATCAACATCACACTACATCACATCAACATCACACTACATCACATCAACATCACACTACATCACATCAACATCACACTACATCACATCAACATCACACTATATCACATCAACATCACATCAACATCACACTACATCACATCAACATCACACTATATCACATCAACATCACATCAACATCACACTACATCACATCAACATCACATCATCATCACATCAACATCACATCAACATCACACTACATCACATCAACATCAACATCACATTACATCACATCAACATCACATCAACATCACATTACATCACATCAACATCAACATCAACATCACATTACATCACATCAACATCACATCACATCAACATCAACATCACATCAACATCACATTACATCACATCAACATCACATCAACATCAAATCAACATTACATCACATCAACATCATATCAACATCACATCAACATCACATTAACATTACATCACATCAACATCACATCAACATCAAATCAGCATTACATCACATCAACATCACACTACATCAACATCACATCAACATCACATTACATCACATCAACATCACACTACATCACATCAACATCACACTACATCAACATCACATCAACATCACATCAACATCACATTACATCACATTAACATCACACTACATCACATCAACATTACATTACATCACATCTACATCACACTACATCACATCAACATCACACTACATCACATCAACATCACACTACATCACATCAACATCACACTACATCACATCAACATCACACTATATCACATCAACATCACATCAACATCACACTACATCACATCAACATCAACATCACATTACATCACATCAACATCACACTACATCACATCAACATCACACTACATCAACATCACATCAACATCACATCAACATCAACATCACATCAACATCACATCAACATCACATCAACATCACACTACATCACATCAACATCACACTACATCACATCAACATCACATCAACATCATACTACATCACACTACATCACATCAACATCACATCATCATCACATCAACATCACATCAACATCACACTACATCACATCAACATCACACTACATCAACATCACATCAACATCACATCAAATCAACATCACACTACATCACATCAACATCACACTACATCACATCAACATCACACTACATCACATCAACATCACACTACATCACATCAACATCACACTACATCACATCAACATCACATTACATCACATCAACATCACATCAACATCACACTACATCACATCAACATCACATCAACATCACACTACATCACACTACATCACATCAACATCAACATCACATCAACATCACATCAACATCACACTACATCACATCAACATCACATCAACATCATACTACATCACACTACATCACATCATCATCAACATCACATCAACATCACATCCACATCACATTACATCACATCAACATCACATCAACATCACACTACATCACATCAACATCACATCAACATCAACATCACACTACATCACATCAACATCACATCAACATCACACTACATCACATCAACATCACATCAACATCACACTACATCACATCAGCATCACATTACATCACATCAACATCACACTACATCACATCAACATCACATCAACATCACATCAACATTACATCGCATCAACATCACACTACATCAACATCACATCAACATCACATTACATCACATCAACATCACACTACATCACATCAACATCACACTACATCAACATCACATTACATCACATTAACATCACACTACATCACATCACATCACATCAACATCACACTACATCAACATCACATCAACATCACATCAACATCACATTACATCACATTAACATCACACTACATCACATCAACATCACACTACATCACATAAACATCACACTACATCACATCAACATCACATTACATCACATCAACATCACACTACATCACATCAACATCACACTACATCAACATCACATCAACATCACATCAACATCAACATCACATCAACATCACATCAACATCACATCAACATCACACTACATCACATCAACATCACACTACATCACATCAACATCACACTACATCACATAAACATCACACTACATCACATCAACATCGAACTACATCACATCAACATCATATCAACATCACACTACATCACCATCACATCAACATCAACATGACATTACATCACATCAACATCACACTACATCACATCAACATCACATTACATCACATTAACATCACACTACATCACATCAACATCACACTACATCACACTACATCACATCAACATCACATTACATCACATCAACATCACATTACATCACATCAACATCACACTACATTACATCAACATCACACTACATCACATCAACATCACACTACATCACATCAACATCACATTACATCACATCAACATCACACTACATCACATCAACATCACATCAACATCACATCAACATTACATCACATCAACATCACATTACATCACATCAACATCACATCAACATCACATTACATCACATCAACATCAACATCAACATCACATTACATCACATCAACATCAACATCAACATCACATTACATCACATCACATCAACATCACATCACATCAACATCAACATCAACATCAACATCAACATCACATCAACATCACATTACATCACATCAACATCACATCAACATCACATCAACATTACATCACATCAACATCATATCAACATCACATCAACATCACATTAACATTACATCACATCAACATCACATCAACATCAACATCACATCAACATTACATCACATCAACATCACACTACATCAACATCACATCAACATCACATTACATCACATCAACATCACACTACATCACATCAACATCACACTACATCAACATCACATCAACATCACATCAACATCACATTACATCACATTAACATCACACTACATCACATCAACATTACATTACATCACATCAACATCACACTACATCACATCAACATCACACTACATCACATCAACATCACACTACATCACATCAACATCACACTACATCACATCAACATCACACTATATCACATCAACATCACATCAACATCACACTACATCACATCAACATCACACTATATCACATCAACATCACATCAACATCACACTACATCACATCAACATCACATCATCATCACATCAACATCACATCAACATCACACTACATCACATCAACATCAACATCATACTACATCAACATCACATCAACATCACATCAAATCAACATCACACTACATCACATCAACATCACACTACATCACATCAACATCACACTACATCACATCAACATCACACTACATCACATCAACATCACACTACATCACATCAACATCACACTACATCACATCAACATCACATTACTTCACATCAACATCACATCAACATCACATCAACATCACACTACATCACATCAACATCACATCAACATCACACTACATCACACTACATCACATCAACATCAACATCACATCAACATCACATCAACATCACACTACATCACATCAACATCACATCAACATCATACTACATCACACTACATCACATCAACATCAACATCACATCCACATCACATTACATCACATCAACATCACATCAACATCACACTACATCACATCAACATCACATCAACATCAACATCACACTACATCACATCAACATCACATCAACATCACACTACATCACATCAACATCACATTACATCACATCAACATCACACTACATCACATCAACATCACATCAACATCAACATCACACTACATCACATCAACATCACATCAACATCACACTACATCACATCAACATCACATCAACATCACACTACATCACATCAACATCAACATCACACTACATCACATCAACATCACATCATCATCACATCAACATCACATCAACATCACACTACATCACATCAACATCACACTACATCAACATCACATCAACATCACATCAAATCAACATCACACTACATCACATCAACATCACACTACATCACATCAACATCACACTACATCACATCAACATCACACTACATCACATCAACATCACACTACATCACATCAACATCACATTACATCACATCAACATCACATCAACATCACACTACATCACATCAACATCACATCAACATCACACTACATCACACTACATCACATCAACATCAACATCACATCAACATCACATCAACATCACACTACATCACATCAACATCACATCAACATCATACTACATCACACTACATCACATCATCATCAACATCACATCAACATCACATCCACATCACATTACATCACATCAACATCACATCAACATCACACTACATCACATCAACATCACATCAACATCAACATCACACTACATCACATCAACATCACATCAACATCACACTACATCACATCAACATCACATCAACATCACACTACATCACATCAGCATCACATTACATCACATCAACATCACACTACATCACATCAACATCACATCAACATCACATCAACATTACATCGCATCAACATCACACTACATCAACATCACATCAACATCACATTACATCACATCAACATCACACTACATCACATCAACATCACACTACATCAACATCACATTACATCACATTAACATCACACTACATCACATCAACATCACATTACATCACATCAACATCACACTACATCAACATCACATCAACATCACATCAACATCACATTACATCACATTAACATCACACTACATCACATCAACATCACATTACATCACATCAACATCACACTACATCACATCAACATCACACTACATCACATAAACATCACACTACATCACATCAACATCACATTACATCACATCAACATCACACTACATCACATCAACATCACACTACATCAACATCACATCAACATCACATCAACATCAACATCACATCAACATCACATCAACATCACATCAACATCACACTACATCACATCAACATCACACTACATCACATCAACATCACACTACATCACATAAACATCACACTACATCACATCAACATCGAACTACATCACATCAACATCATATCAACATCACACTACATCACCATCACATCAACATCAACATGACATTACATCACATCAACATCACACTACATCACATCAACATCACATTACATCACATTAACATCACACTACATCACATCAACATCACACTACATCACACTACATCACATCAACATCACATTACATCACATCAACATCACATTACATCACATCAACATCACACTACATCACATCAACATCACACTACATCACATCAACATCACACTACATCACATCAACATCACATTACATCACATCAACATCACACTACATCACATCAACATCACATCAACATCACATCAACATTACATCACATCAACATCACATTACATCACATCAACATCACATCAACATCACATTACATCACATCAACATCAACATCAACATCACATTACATCACATCAACATCAACATCAACATCACATTACATCACATCACATCAACATCACATCACATCAACATCAACATCAACATCAACATCAACATCACATCAACATCACATTACATCACATCAACATCACATCAACATCACATCAACATTACATCACATCAACATCATATCAACATCACATCAACATCACATTAACATTACATCACATCAACATCACATCAACATCAACATCACATCAACATTACATCACATCAACATCACACTACATCAACATCACATCAACATCACATTACATCACATCAACATCACACTACATCACATCAACATGACACTACATCAACATCACATCAACATCACATCAACATCACATTACATCACATTAACATCACACTACATCATATCAATATTACATTACATCACATCAACATCACACTACATCACATCAACATCACACTACATCACATCAACATCACACTACATCACATCAACATCACACTACATCACATCAACATCACACTATATCACATCAACATCACATCAACATCACACTACATCACATCAACATCACACTATATCACATCAACATCACATTACATCACATCAACATCACACTACATCACATCAACATCACACTACATCACATCAACATCACACTACATCACATCAACATCACACTACATCACATCAACATCACATCAACATCACACTACATCACATCAACATCAACATCACACTACATCAACATCACATCAACATCACATTACATCACATTAACATCACACTACATCACATCAACATCACATTACATCACATCAACATCACACTACATCACATCAACATCACACTACATCAACATCACATCAACATCACATTACATCACATCAACATCACATTACATCACATCAACATCACACTACATCAACATCACATCAACATCACATCAACATCACATTACATCACATTAACATCACACTACATCACATCAACATCACATTACATCACATCAACATCACACTACATCACATCAACATCACACTACATCACATCAACATCACACTACATCACATCAACATCACACTACATCACATCAACATCACACTACATCACATCAACATCACACTACATCACATCAACATCACATCAACATCACATCAACATTACATCACATCAACATCACACTACATCACATCAACATCACACTACATCAACATCACATCAACATCACATTACATCACATCAACATCACACTACATCACATCAACATCACACTACATCAACATCACATCAACATCACATCAACATCACATTACATCACATTAACATCACACTACATCACATCAACATCACATTACATCACATCAACATCACACTACATCACATCAACATCACACTACATCACATCAACATCACACTACATCACATCAACATCACACTACATCACATCAACATCACACTACATCACATCAACATCAACATCACACTACATCAACATCACATCAACATCACATCAACATCACATTACATCACATTAACATCACACTACATCACATCAACATCACATTACATCACATCAACATCACACTACATCACATCAACATCACACTACATCAACATCACATCAACATCACATTACATCACATCAACATCACACTACATCACATCAACATCACACTACATCAACATCACATCAACATCACATCAACATCACATTACATCACATTAACATCACACTACATCACATCAACATTACATTACATCACATCAACATCACACTACATCACATCAACATCACACTACATCACATCAACATCACACTACATCACATCAACATCACACTATATCACATCAACATCACATCAACATCACATCAACATCAACATCACATTACATCACATCAACATCACACTACATAACATCACACTACATCAACATCACATCAACATCACATCAACATCAACATCACATCAACATCACATCAACATCACACTACATCACATCAACATCACACTACATCACATCAACATCACACTACATCACATCAACATCACATCAACATCACATCAACATCACATCAACATCACACTACATCACATCAACATCAAACTACATCAACATCACATCAACATCACATCAAATCAACATCACACTACATCACATCAACATCACACTACATCACATCAACATCACACTACATCACATCAACATCACACTACATCATATCAACATCACACTACATCACATCAACATCACACTACATCACATCAACATCATATTACATCACATCAACATCACATCAACATCACATCAACATCACACTACATCACATCAACATCACACTACATCACACTACATCACATCAACATCAACATCACATCAACATCACATCAACATCACACTACATCACATCAACATCACATCAACATCATACTACATCACACTACATCACATCAACATCAACATCACATCAACATCACATCCACATAACATTACATCACATCAACATCACATCAACATCACACTACATCACATCAACATCACATCAACATCAACATCACACTACATCACATCAACATCACATTACATCACATCAACATCACACTACATCACATCAACATCACATCAACATCACATCAACATCACATCAACATTACATCACATCAACATCACACTACATCAACATCACATCAACATCACATTACATCACATCAACATCACACTACATCACATCAACATCAACATCACATTACATCACATCAACATCACACTACATCACATCAACATCACACTACATCAACATCACATCAACATCACATCAACATCAACATCACATCAACATCACATCAACATCACACTACATCACATCAACATCACACTACATCACATCAACATCACACTACATCACATCAACATCACATCAACATCATACTACATCACACTACATCACATCAACATCACATCATCATCACATCAACATCACATCAACATCACACTACATCACATCAACATCACACTACATCAACATCACATCAACATCACATCACACTACATCACATCAACATCACACTACATCACATCAACATCACACTACATCACATCAACATCACACTACATCACATCAACATCACACTACATCACATCAACATCACACTACATCACATCAACATCACATTACATCACATCAACATCACATCACATCAACATCACACTACATCACATCAACATCACATCAACATCACACTACATCACACTACATCACATCAACATCAACATCACATTAACATCACATTAACATCACACTACATCACATCAACATCACATCAACATCATACTACATCACACTATATCACATCAACATTAACATCACATCAACATCACATCCACATCACATTACATCACATCAACATCACATCAACATCACACTACATCACATCAACATCACATCAACATCAACATCACATCAACATCACACTACATCACATCAACATCACATCAACATCACACTACATCACATCAACATCACATTACATCACATCAACATCACACTACATCACATCAACATCACATCAAAATCACATCAACATCACATCAACATTACATCACATCAACATCACACTACATCAACATCACATCAACATCACATTACATCACATCAACATCACACTACATCACATCAACATCACACTACATCAACATCACATTACATCACATTAACATCACACTACATCACATCAACATCACACTACATCACATCAACATCATATCAACATCACACTACATCACCATCACATCAACATCAACATGACATTACATCACATCAACATCACACTACATCACATCAACATCACATTACATCACATTAACATCACACTACATCACATCAACATCACACTACATCACATCAACATCACATTACATCACATCAACATCACACTACATCACATCAACATCACATTACATCACATCAACATCACATTACATCACATCAACATCACACTACATCACATCAACATCACACTACATCACATCAACATCACACTACATCACATCAACATCACACTACATCACATCAACATCACATTACATCACATCAACATCACAATACATCACATCAACATCACATCAACATCACATCAACATTACATCACATCAACAACACATCAACATCACATTACATCACATCAACATCACATTACATCACATCAACATCAACATCAACATCACATTACATCACATCAACATCACATCACATCAACATCAACATCACATCAACATCACATTACATCACATCAACATCACATCAACATCAAATCAACATTACATCACATCAATATCATATCAACATCACATCAACATCACATTAACATTACATCACATCAACATCACATCAACATCAAATCAGCATTACATCACATCAACATCACACTACATCAACATCACATCAACATCACATTACATCACATCAACATCACACTACATCACATCAACATCACACTACATCAACATCACATCAACATCACATCAACATCACATTACATCACATTAACATCACACTACATCACATCAACATTACATTACATCACATCTACATCACACTACATCACATCAACATCACACTACATCACATCAACATCACACTACATCACATCAACATCACACTACATCACATCAACATCACACTATATCACATCAACATCACATCAACATCACACTACATCACATCAACATCAACATCACATTACATCACATCAACATCACACTACATCACATCAACATCACACTACATCAACATCACATCAACATCACATCAACATCAACATCACATCAACATCACATCAACATCACATCAACATCACACTACATCACATCAACATCACACTACATCACATCAACATCACATCAACATCATACTACATCACACTACATCACATCAACATCACATCATCATCACATCAACATCACATCAACATCACACTACATCACATCAACATCACACTACATCAACATCACATCAACATCACATCAAATCAACATCACACTACATCACATCAACATCACACTACATCACATCAACATCACACTACATCACATCAACATCACACTACATCACATCAACATCACACTACATCACATCAACATCACATTACATCACATCAACATCACATCAACATCACACTACATCACATCAACATCACATCAACATCACACTACATCACACTACATCACATCAACATCAACATCACATCAACATCACATCAACATCACACTACATCACATCAACATCACATCAACATCATACTACATCACACTACATCACATCATCATCAACATCACATCAACATCACATCCACATCACATTACATCACATCAACATCACATCAACATCACACTACATCACATCAACATCACATCAACATCAACATCACACTACATCACATCAACATCACATCAACATCACACTACATCACATCAACATCACATCAACATCACACTACATCACATCAGCATCACATTACATCACATCAACATCACACTACATCACATCAACATCACATCAACATCACATCAACATTACATCGCATCAACATCACACTACATCAACATCACATCAACATCACATTACATCACATCAACATCACACTACATCACATCAACATCACACTACATCAACATCACATTACATCACATTAACATCACACTACATCACATCAACATCACATTACATCACATCAACATCACACTACATCAACATCACATCAACATCACATCAACATCACATTACATCACATTAACATCACACTACATCACATCAACATCACATTACATCACATCAACATCACACTACATCACATCAACATCACACTACATCACATAAACATCACACTACATCACATCAACATCACATTACATCACATCAACATCACACTACATCACATCAACATCACACTACATCAACATCACATCAACATCACATCAACATCAACATCACATCAACATCACATCAACATCACATCAACATCACACTACATCACATCAACATCACACTACATCACATCAACATCACACTACATCACATAAACATCACACTACATCACATCAACATCGAACTACATCACATCAACATCATATCAACATCACACTACATCACCATCACATCAACATCAACATGACATTACATCACATCAACATCACACTACATCACATCAACATCACATTACATCACATTAACATCACACTACATCACATCAACATCACACTACATCACACTACATCACATCAACATCACATTACATCACATCAACATCACATTACATCACATCAACATCACACTACATCACATCAACATCACACTACATCACATCAACATCACACTACATCACATCAACATCACATTACATCACATCAACATCACACTACATCACATCAACATCACATCAACATCACATCAACATTACATCACATCAACATCACATTACATCACATCAACATCACATCAACATCACATTACATCACATCAACATCAACATCAACATCACATTACATCACATCAACATCAACATCAACATCACATTACATCACATCACATCAACATCACATCACATCAACATCAACATCAACATCAACATCAACATCACATCAACATCACATTACATCACATCAACATCACATCAACATCACATCAACATTACATCACATCAACATCATATCAACATCACATCAACATCACATTAACATTACATCACATCAACATCACATCAACATCAACATCACATCAACATTACATCACATCAACATCACACTACATCAACATCACATCAACATCACATTACATCACATCAACATCACACTACATCACATCAACATGACACTACATCAACATCACATCAACATCACATCAACATCACATTACATCACATTAACATCACACTACATCATATCAACATTACATTACATCACATCAACATCACACTACATCACATCAACATCACACTACATCACATCAACATCACACTACATCACATCAACATCACACTACATCACATCAACATCACACTATATCACATCAACATCACATCAACATCACACTACATCACATCAACATCACACTATATCACATCAACATCACATCAACATCACACTACATCACATCAACATCACATCATCATCACATCAACATCACATCAACATCACACTACATCACATCAACATCAACATCACATTACATCACATCAACATCACATCAACATCACATTACATCACATCAACATCAACATCAACATCACATTACATCACATCAACATCACATCACATCAACATCAACATCACATCAACATCACATTACATCACATCAACATCACATCAACATCAAATCAACATTACATCACATCAACATCATATCAACATCACATCAACATCACATTAACATTACATCACATCAACATCACATCAACATCAAATCAGCATTACATCACATCAACATCACACTACATCAACATCACATCAACATCACATTACATCACATCAACATCACACTACATCACAACAACATCACACTACATCAACATCACATCAACATCACATCAACATCACATTACATCACATTAACATCACACTACATCACATCAACATTACATTACATCACATCTACATCACACTACATCACATCAACATCACACTACATCACATCAACATCACACTACATCACATCAACATCACACTACATCACATCAACATCACACTATATCACATCAACATCACATCAACATCACACTACATCACATCAACATCAACATCACATTACATCACATCAACATCACACTACATCACATCAACATCACACTACATCAACATCACATCAACATCACATCAACATCAACATCACATCAACATCACATCAACATCACATCAACATCACACTACATCACATCAACATCACACTACATCACATCAACATCACATCAACATCATACTACATCACACTACATCACATCAACATCACATCATCATCACATCAACATCACATCAACATCACACTACATCACATCAACATCACACTACATCAACATCACATCAACATCACATCAAATCAACATCACACTACATCACATCAACATCACACTACATCACATCAACATCACACTACATCACATCAACATCACACTACATCACATCAACATCACACTACATCACATCAACATCACATTACATCACATCAACATCACATCAACATCACACTACATCACATCAACATCACATCAACATCACACTACATCACACTACATCACATCAACATCAACATCACATCAACATCACATCAACATCACACTACATCACATCAACATCACATCAACATCATACTACATCACACTACATCACATCATCATCAACATCACATCAACATCACATCCACATCACATTACATCACATCAACATCACATCAACATCACACTACATCACATCAACATCACATCAACATCAACATCACACTACATCACATCAACATCACATCAACATCACACTACATCACATCAACATCACATCAACATCACACTACATCACATCAGCATCACATTACATCACATCAACATCACACTACATCACATCAACATCACATCAACATCACATCAACATTACATCGCATCAACATCACACTACATCAACATCACATCAACATCACATTACATCACATCAACATCACACTACATCACATCAACATCACACTACATCAACATCACATTACATCACATTAACATCACACTACATCACATCAACATCACATTACATCACATCAACATCACACTACATCAACATCACATCAACATCACATCAACATCACATTACATCACATTAACATCACACTACATCACATCAACATCACATTACATCACATCAACATCACACTACATCACATCAACATCACACTACATCACATAAACATCACACTACATCACATCAACATCACATTACATCACATCAACATCACACTACATCACATCAACATCACACTACATCAACATCACATCAACATCACATCAACATCAACATCACATCAACATCACATCAACATCACATCAACATCACACTACATCACATCAACATCACACTACATCACATCAACATCACACTACATCACATAAACATCACACTACATCACATCAACATCGAACTACATCACATCAACATCATATCAACATCACACTACATCACCATCACATCAACATCAACATGACATTACATCACATCAACATCACACTACATCACATCAACATCACATTACATCACATTAACATCACACTACATCACATCAACATCACACTACATCACACTACATCACATCAACATCACATTACATCACATCAACATCACATTACATCACATCAACATCACACTACATCACATCAACATCACACTACATCACATCAACATCACACTACATCACATCAACATCACATTACATCACATCAACATCACACTACATCACATCAACATCACATCAACATCACATCAACATTACATCACATCAACATCACATTACATCACATCAACATCACATCAACATCACATTACATCACATCAACATCAACATCAACATCACATTACATCACATCAACATCAACATCAACATCACATTACATCACATCACATCAACATCACATCACATCAACATCAACATCAACATCAACATCAACATCACATCAACATCACATTACATCACATCAACATCACATCAACATCACATCAACATTACATCACATCAACTTCATATCAACATCACATCAACATCACATTAACATTACATCACATCAACATCACATCAACATCAACATCACATCAACATTACATCACATCAACATCACACTACATCAACATCACATCAACATCACATTACATCACATCAACATCACACTACATCACATCAACATCACACTACATCAACATCACATCAACATCACATCAACATCACATTACATCACATTAACATCACACTACATCATATCAACATTACATTACATCACATCAACATCACACTACATCACATCAACATCACACTACATCACATCAACATCACACTACATCACATCAACATCACACTACATCACATCAACATCACACTATATCACATCAACATCACATCAACATCACACTACATCACATCAACATCACACTATATCACATCAACATCACATCAACATCACACTACATCACATCAACATCACATCATCATCACATCAACATCACATCAACATCACACTACATCACATCAACATCAACATCATACTACATCAACATCACATCAACATCACATCAAATCAACATCACACTACATCACATCAACATCACACTACATCACATCAACATCACACTACATCACATCAACATCACACTACATCACATCAACATCACACTACATCACATCAACATCACACTACATCACATCAACATCACATTACTTCACATCAACATCACATCAACATCACATCAACATCACACTACATCACATCAACATCACATCAACATCACACTACATCACACTACATCACATCAACATCAACATCACATCAACATCACATCAACATCACACTACATCACATCAACATCACATCAACATCATACTACATCACACTACATCACATCAACATCAACATCACATCCACATCACATTACATCACATCAACATCACATCAACATCACACTACATCACATCAACATCACATCAACATCAACATCACACTACATCACATCAACATCACATCAACATCACACTACATCACATCAACATCACATTACATCACATCAACATCACACTACATCACATCAACATCACATCAACATCAACATCACACTACATCACATCAACATCACATCAACATCACACTACATCACATCAACATCACATCAACATCACACTACATCACATCAACATCAACATCACACTACATCACATCAACATCACATCATCATCACATCAACATCACATCAACATCACACTACATCACATCAACATCACACTACATCAACATCACATCAACATCACATCAAATCAACATCACACTACATCACATCAACATCACACTACATCACATCAACATCACACTACATCACATCAACATCACACTACATCACATCAACATCACACTACATCACATCAACATCACATTACATCACATCAACATCACATCAACATCACACTACATCACATCAACATCACATCAACATCACACTACATCACACTACATCACATCAACATCAACATCACATCAACATCACATCAACATCACACTACATCACATCAACATCACATCAACATCATACTACATCACACTACATCACATCATCATCAACATCACATCCACATCACATTACATCACATCAACATCACATCAACATCACACTACATCACATCAACATCACATCAACATCAACATCACACTACATCACATCAACATCACATCAACATCACACTACATCACATCAACATCACATCAACATCACACTACATCACATCAGCATCACATTACATCACATCAACATCACACTACATCACATCAACATCACATCAACATCACATCAACATTACATCGCATCAACATCACACTACATCAACATCACATCAACATCACATTACATCACATCAACATCACACTACATCACATCAACATCACACTACATCAACATCACATTACATCACATTAACATCACACTACATCACATCAACATCACATTACATCACATCAACATCACACTACATCAACATCACATCAACATCACATCAACATCACATTACATCACATTAACATCACACTACATCACATCAACATCACATTACATCACATCAACATCACACTACATCACATCAACATCACACTACATCACATAAACATCACACTACATCACATCAACATCACATTACATCACATCAACATCACACTACATCACATCAACATCACACTACATCAACATCACATCAACATCACATCAACATCAACATCACATCAACATCACATCAACATCACATCAACATCACACTACATCACATCAACATCACACTACATCACATCAACATCACACTACATCACATAAACATCACACTACATCACATCAACATCGAACTACATCACATCAACATCATATCAACATCACACTACATCACCATCACATCAACATCAACATGACATTACATCACATCAACATCACACTACATCACATCAACATCACATTACATCACATTAACATCACACTACATCACATCAACATCACACTACATCACACTACATCACATCAACATCACATTACATCACATCAACATCACATTACATCACATCAACATCACACTACATCACATCAACATCACACTACATCACATCAACATCACACTACATCACATCAACATCACATTACATCACATCAACATCACACTACATCACATCAACATCACATCAACATCACATCAACATTACATCACATCAACATCACATTACATCACATCAACATCACATCAACATCACATTACATCACATCAACATCAACATCAACATCACATTACATCACATCAACATCAACATCAACATCACATTACATCACATCACATCAACATCACATCACATCAACATCAACATCAACATCAACATCAACATCACATCAACATCACATTACATCACATCAACATCACATCAACATCACATCAACATTACATCACATCAACATCATATCAACATCACATCAACATCACATTAACATTACATCACATCAACATCACATCAACATCAACATCACATCAACATTACATCACATCAACATCACACTACATCAACATCACATCAACATCACATTACATCACATCAACATCACACTACATCACATCAACATGACACTACATCAACATCACATCAACATCACATCAACATCACATTACATCACATTAACATCACACTACATCATATCAATATTACATTACATCACATCAACATCACACTACATCACATCAACATCACACTACATCACATCAACATCACACTACATCACATCAACATCACACTACATCACATCAACATCACACTATATCACATCAACATCACATCAACATCACACTACATCACATCAACATCACACTATATCACATCAACATCACATCAACATCACACTACATCACATCAACATCACATCATCATCACATCAACATCACATCAACATCACACTACATCACATCAACATCAACATCACATTACATCACATCAACATCACATCAACATCACATTACATCACATCAACATCAACATCAACATCACATTACATCACATCAACATCACATCACATCAACATCAACATCACATCAACATCACATTACATCACATCAACATCACATCAACATCAAATCAACATTACATCACATCAACATCATATCAACATCACATCAACATCACATTAACATTACATCACATCAACATCACATCAACATCAAATCAGCATTACATCACATCAACATCACACTACATCAACATCACATCAACATCACATTACATCACATCAACATCACACTACATCACATCAACATCACACTACATCAACATCACATCAACATCACATTACATCACATTAACATCACACTACATCACATCAACATTACATTACATCACATCTACATCACACTACATCACATCAACATCACACTACATCACATCAACATCACACTACATCACATCAACATCACACTACATCACATCAACATCACACTATATCACATCAACATCACATCAACATCACACTACATCACATCAACATCAACATCACATTACATCACATCAACATCACACTACATCACATCAACATCACACTACATCAACATCACATCAACATCACATCAACATCAACATCACATCAACATCACATCAACATCACATCAACATCACACTACATCACATCAACATCACACTACATCACATCAACATCACATCAACATCATACTACATCACACTACATCACATCAACATCACATCATCATCACATCAACATCACATCAACATCACACTACATCACATCAACATCACACTACATCAACATCACATCAACATCACATCAAATCAACATCACACTACATCACATCAACATCACACTACATCACATCAACATCACACTACATCACATCAACATCACACTACATCACATCAACATCACACTACATCACATCAACATCACATTACATCACATCAACATCACATCAACATCACACTACATCACATCAACATCACATCAACATCACACTACATCACACTACATCACATCAACATCAACATCACATCAACATCACATCAACATCACACTACATCACATCAACATCACATCAACATCATACTACATCACACTACATCACATCATCATCAACATCACATCAACATCACATCCACATCACATTACATCACATCAACATCACATCAACATCACACTACATCACATCAACATCACATCAACATCAACATCACACTACATCACATCAACATCACATCAACATCACACTACATCACATCAACATCACATCAACATCACACTACATCACATCAGCATCACATTACATCACATCAACATCACACTACATCACATCAACATCACATCAACATCACATCAACATTACATCGCATCAACATCACACTACATCAACATCACATCAACATCACATTACATCACATCAACATCACACTACATCACATCAACATCACACTACATCAACATCACATTACATCACATTAACATCACACTACATCACATCAACATCACATTACATCACATCAACATCACACTACATCAACATCACATCAACATCACATCAACATCACATTACATCACATTAACATCACACTACATCACATCAACATCACATTACATCACATCAACATCACACTACATCACATCAACATCACACTACATCACATAAACATCACACTACATCACATCAACATCACATTACATCACATCAACATCACACTACATCACATCAACATCACACTACATCAACATCACATCAACATCACATCAACATCAACATCACATCAACATCACATCAACATCACATCAACATCACACTACATCACATCAACATCACACTACATCACATCAACATCACACTACATCACATAAACATCACACTACATCACATCAACATCGAACTACATCACATCAACATCATATCAACATCACACTACATCACCATCACATCAACATCAACATGACATTACATCACATCAACATCACACTACATCACATCAACATCACATTACATCACATTAACATCACACTACATCACATCAACATCACACTACATCACACTACATCACATCAACATCACATTACATCACATCAACATCACATTACATCACATCAACATCACACTACATCACATCAACATCACACTACATCACATCAACATCACACTACATCACATCAACATCACATTACATCACATCAACATCACACTACATCACATCAACATCACATCAACATCACATCAACATTACATCACATCAACATCACATTACATCACATCAACATCACATCAACATCACATTACATCACATCAACATCAACATCAACATCACATTACATCACATCAACATCAACATCAACATCACATTACATCACATCACATCAACATCACATCACATCAACATCAACATCAACATCAACATCAACATCACATCAACATCACATTACATCACATCAACATCACATCAACATCACATCAACATTACATCACATCAACATCATATCAACATCACATCAACATCACATTAACATTACATCACATCAACATCACATCAACATCAACATCACATCAACATTACATCACATCAACATCACACTACATCAACATCACATCAACATCACATTACATCACATCAACATCACACTACATCACATCAACATCACACTACATCAACATCACATCAACATCACATCAACATCACATTACATCACATTAACATCACACTACATCATATCAACATTACATTACATCACATCAACATCACACTACATCACATCAACATCACACTACATCACATCAACATCACACTACATCACATCAACATCACACTACATCACATCAACATCACACTATATCACATCAACATCACATCAACATCACACTACATCACATCAACATCACACTATATCACATCAACATCACATCAACATCACACTACATCACATCAACATCACATCATCATCACATCAACATCACATCAACATCACACTACATCACATCAACATCAACATCATACTACATCAACATCACATCAACATCACATCAAATCAACATCACACTACATCACATCAACATCACACTACATCACATCAACATCACACTACATCACATCAACATCACACTACATCACATCAACATCACACTACATCACATCAACATCACACTACATCACATCAACATCACATTACTTCACATCAACATCACATCAACATCACATCAACATCACACTACATCACATCAACATCACATCAACATCACACTACATCACACTACATCACATCAACATCAACATCACATCAACATCACATCAACATCACACTACATCACATCAACATCACATCAACATCATACTACATCACACTACATCACATCAACATCAACATCACATCCACATCACATTACATCACATCAACATCACATCAACATCACACTACATCACATCAACATCACATCAACATCAACATCACACTACATCACATCAACATCACATCAACATCACACTACATCACATCAACATCACATTACATCACATCAACATCACACTACATCACATCAACATCACATCAACATCAACATCACACTACATCACATCAACATCACATCAACATCACACTACATCACATCAACATCACATCAACATCACACTACATCACATCAACATCACATTACATCACATCAACATCACACTACATCACATCAACATCACATCAACATCACATCAACATCACATCAACATTACATCACATCAACATCACACTACATCAACATCACATCAACATCACATTACATCACATCAACATCACACTACATCACATCAACATCACACTACATCAAAATCACATCAACATCACATCAACATCACATTACATCACATTAACATCACACTACATCACATTACATCAACATCACACTACATCACATCAACATCACACTACATCACATAAACATCACACTACATCACATCAACATCACACTACATCACATCAACATCATATCAACATCACACTACATCACCATCACATCAACATCAACATGACATTACATCACATCAACATCACACTACATCACATCAACATCACATTACATCACATTAACATCACACTACATCACATCAACATCACACTACATCACATCAACATCACATTACATCACATCAACATCACACTACATCACATCAACATCACATTACATCACATCAACATCACATTACATCACATCAACATCACACTACATCACATCAACATCACACTACATCACATCAACATCACACTACATCACATCAACATCACACTACATCACATCAACATCACATTACATCACATCAAAAGCACACTACATCACATCAACATCACATCAACATCACATCAACATTACATCACATCAACATCACATCAACATCACATTACATCACATCAACATCAACATCACATTACATCACATCAACATCAACATCAACATCACATTACATCACATCAACATCAACATTAACATCACATTACATCACATCAACATCACATCACATCAACATCAACATCAACATCACATCAACATCACATTACATCACATCAACATCACATCAACATTACATCACATCAACATCATATCAACATCACATCAACATCACATTAACATTACATCACATCAACATCACATCAACATCAACATCACATCAACATTACATCACATCAACATCACACTACATCAACATCACATCAACATCACATTACATCACATCAACATCACACTACATCACATCAACATCACACTACATCAACATCACATCAACATCACATCAACATCACATTACATCACATTAACATCACACTACATCACATCAACATTACATTACATCACATCAACATCACACTACATCACATCAACATCACACTACATCACATCAACATCACACTACATCACATCAACATCACACTACATCACATCACATCAACATCACACTATATCACATCAACATCACATCAACATCACACTACATCACATCAACATCACACTACATCACATCAACATCACATCATCATCACATCAACATCACATCAACATCACACTACATCACATCAACATCACACTACATCAACATCACATCAACATCACATCAAATCAACATCACACTACATCACATCAACATCACACTACATCACATCAACATCACACTACATCACATCAACATCACACTACATCACATCAACATCACACTACATCACATCAACATCACATTACATCACATCAACATCACATCAACATCACACTACATCACATCAACATCACATCAACATCACACTACATCACACTACATCACATCAACATCAACATCACATCAACATCACATCAACATCACACTACATCACATCAACATCACATCAACATCATACTACATCACACTACATCACATCAACATCAACATCACATCAACATCACATCCACATCACATTACATCACATCAACATCACATCAACATCACACTACATCACATCAACATCACATCAACATCAACATCACACTACATCACATCAACATCACATCAACATCACACTACATCACATCAACATCACATCAACATCACACTACATCACATCAACATCACATTACATCACATCAACATCACACTACATCACATCAACATCACATCAACATCACATCAACATTACATCGCATCAACATCACACTACATCAACATCACATCAACATCACATTACATCACATCAACATCACACTACATCACATCAACATCACACTACATCAACATCACATCAACATCACATTACATCACATTAACATCACACTACATCACATCAACATCACATTACATCACATCAACATCACACTACATCAACATCACATCAACATCACATCAACATCACATTACATCACATTAACATCACACTACATCACATCAACATCACATTACATCACATCAACATCACACTACATCACATCAACATCACACTACATCACATAAACATCACACTACATCACATCAACATCACATTACATCACATCAACATCACACTACATCACATCAACATCACACTACATCAACATCACATCAACATCACATCAACATCAACATCACATCAACATCACATCAACATCACATCAACATCACACTACATCACATCAACATCACACTACATCACATCAACATCACACTACATCACATAAACATCACACTACATCACATCAACATCGAACTACATCACATCAACATCATATCAACATCACACTACATCACCATCACATCAACATCAACATGACATTACATCACATCAACATCACACTACATCACATCAACATCACATTACATCACATTAACATCACACTACATCACATCAACATCACACTACATCACACTACATCACATCAACATCACATTACATCACATCAACATCACATTACATCACATCAACATCACACTACATCACATCAACATCACACTACATCACATCAACATCACACTACATCACATCAACATCACATTACATCACATCAACATCACACTACATCACATCAACATCACATCAACATCACATCAACATTACATGACATCAACATCACACTACATCACATAAACATCACACTACATCACATCAACATCACACTACATCACATCAACATCATATCAACATCACACTACATCACCATCACATCAACATCAACATGACATTACATCACATCAACATCACACTACATCACATCAACATCACATTACATCACATTAACATCACACTACATCACATCAACATCACACTACATCACATCAACATCACATTACATCACATCAACATCACACTACATCACATCAACATCACATTACATCACATCAACATCACATTACATCACATCAACATCACACTACATCACATCAACATCACACTACATCACATCAACATCACACTACATCACATCAACATCACACTACATCACATCAACATCACATTACATCACATCAAAAGCACACTACATCACATCAACATCACATCAACATCACATCAACATTACATCACATCAACATCACATCAACATCACATTACATCACATCAACATCAACATCACATTACATCACATCAACATCAACATCAACATCACATTACATCACATCAACATCAACATTAACATCACATTACATCACATCAACATCACATCACATCAACATCAACATCAACATCACATCAACATCACATTACATCACATCAACATCACATCAACATTACATCACATCAACATCACACTACATCACATCAACATCACACTACATCACATCAACATCACACTACATCACATCACATCAACATCACACTATATCACATCAACATCACATCAACATCACACTACATCACATCAACATCACACTACATCACATCAACATCACATCATCATCACATCAACATCACATCAACATCACACTACATCACATCAACATCACACTACATCAACATCACATCAACATCACATCAAATCAACATCACACTACATCACATCAACATCACACTACATCACATCAACATCACACTACATCACATCAACATCACACTACATCACATCAACATCACACTACATCACATCAACATCACATTACATCACATCAACATCACATCAACATCACACTACATCACATCAACATCACATCAACATCACACTACATCACACTACATCACATCAACATCAACATCACATCAACATCACATCAACATCACACTACATCACATCAACATCACATCAACATCATACTACATCACACTACATCACATCAACATCAACATCACATCAACATCACATCCACATCACATTACATCACATCAACATCACATCAACATCACACTACATCACATCAACATCACATCAACATCAACATCACACTACATCACATCAACATCACATCAACATCACACTACATCACATCAACATCACATCAACATCACACTACATCACATCAACATCACATTACATCACATCAACATCACACTACATCACATCAACATCACATCAACATCACATCAACATTACATCGCATCAACATCACACTACATCAACATCACATCAACATCACATTACATCACATCAACATCACACTACATCACATCAACATCACACTACATCAACATCACATCAACATCACATTACATCACATTAACATCACACTACATCACATCAACATCACATTACATCACATCAACATCACACTACATCAACATCACATCAACATCACATCAACATCACATTACATCACATTAACATCACACTACATCACATCAACATCACATTACATCACATCAACATCACACTACATCACATCAACATCACACTACATCACATAAACATCACACTACATCACATCAACATCACATTACATCACATCAACATCACACTACATCACATCAACATCACACTACATCAACATCACATCAACATCACATCAACATCAACATCACATCAACATCACATCAACATCACATCAACATCACACTACATCACATCAACATCACACTACATCACATCAACATCACACTACATCACATAAACATCACACTACATCACATCAACATCGAACTACATCACATCAACATCATATCAACATCACACTACATCACCATCACATCAACATCAACATGACATTACATCACATCAACATCACACTACATCACATCAACATCACATTACATCACATTAACATCACACTACATCACATCAACATCACACTACATCACACTACATCACATCAACATCACATTACATCACATCAACATCACATTACATCACATCAACATCACACTACATCACATCAACATCACACTACATCACATCAACATCACACTACATCACATCAACATCACATTACATCACATCAACATCACACTACATCACATCAACATCACATCAACATCACATCAACATTACATGACATCAACATCACACTACATCACATAAACATCACACTACATCACATCAACATCACACTACATCACATCAACATCATATCAACATCACACTACATCACCATCACATCAACATCAACATGACATTACATCACATCAACATCACACTACATCACATCAACATCACATTACATCACATTAACATCACACTACATCACATCAACATCACACTACATCACATCAACATCACATTACATCACATCAACATCACACTACATCACATCAACATCACATTACATCACATCAACATCACATTACATCACATCAACATCACACTACATCACATCAACATCACACTACATCACATCAACATCACACTACATCACATCAACATCACACTACATCACATCAACATCACATTACATCACATCAAAAGCACACTACATCACATCAACATCACATCAACATCACATCAACATTACATCACATCAACATCACATCAACATCACATTACATCACATCAACATCAACATCACATTACATCACATCAACATCAACATCAACATCACATTACATCACATCAACATCAACATTAACATCACATTACATCACATCAACATCACATCACATCAACATCAACATCAACATCACATCAACATCACATTACATCACATCAACATCACATCAACATTACATCACATCAACATCATATCAACATCACATCAACATCACATTAACATTACATCACATCAACATCACATCAACATCAACATCACATCAACATTACATCACATCAACATCACACTACATCAACATCACATCAACATCACATTACATCACATCAACATCACACTACATCACATCAACATCACACTACATCAACATCACATCAACATCACATCAACATCACATTACATCACATTAACATCACACTACATCACATCAACATTACATTACATCACATCAACATCACACTACATCACATCAACATCACACTACATCACATCAACATCACACTACATCACATCAACATCACACTACATCACATCACATCAACATCACACTATATCACATCAACATCACATCAACATCACACTACATCACATCAACATCACACTACATCACATCAACATCACATCATCATCACATCAACATCACATCAACATCACACTACATCACATCAACATCACACTACATCAACATCACATCAACATCACATCAAATCAACATCACACTACATCACATCAACATCACACTACATCACATCAACATCACACTACATCACATCAACATCACACTACATCACATCAACATCACACTACATCACATCAACATCACATTACATCACATCAACATCACATCAACATCACACTACATCACATCAACATCACATCAACATCACACTACATCACACTACATCACATCAACATCAACATCACATCAACATCACATCAACATCACACTACATCACATCAACATCACATCAACATCATACTACATCACACTACATCACATCAACATCAACATCACATCAACATCACATCCACATCACATTACATCACATCAACATCACATCAACATCACACTACATCACATCAACATCACATCAACATCAACATCACACTACATCACATCAACATCACATCAACATCACACTACATCACATCAACATCACATCAACATCACACTACATCACATCAACATCACATTACATCACATCAACATCACACTACATCACATCAACATCACATCAACATCACATCAACATTACATCGCATCAACATCACACTACATCAACATCACATCAACATCACATTACATCACATCAACATCACACTACATCACATCAACATCACACTACATCAACATCACATCAACATCACATTACATCACATTAACATCACACTACATCACATCAACATCACATTACATCACATCAACATCACACTACATCAACATCACATCAACATCACATCAACATCACATTACATCACATTAACATCACACTACATCACATCAACATCACATTACATCACATCAACATCACACTACATCACATCAACATCACACTACATCACATAAACATCACACTACATCACATCAACATCACATTACATCACATCAACATCACACTACATCACATCAACATCACACTACATCAACATCACATCAACATCACATCAACATCAACATCACATCAACATCACATCAACATCACATCAACATCACACTACATCACATCAACATCACACTACATCACATCAACATCACACTACATCACATAAACATCACACTACATCACATCAACATCGAACTACATCACATCAACATCATATCAACATCACACTACATCACCATCACATCAACATCAACATGACATTACATCACATCAACATCACACTACATCACATCAACATCACATTACATCACATTAACATCACACTACATCACATCAACATCACACTACATCACACTACATCACATCAACATCACATTACATCACATCAACATCACATTACATCACATCAACATCACACTACATCACATCAACATCACACTACATCACATCAACATCACACTACATCACATCAACATCACATTACATCACATCAACATCACACTACATCACATCAACATCACATCAACATCACATCAACATTACATGACATCAACATCACACTACATCAACATCACATCAACATCACATTACATCACATCAACATCACACTACATCACATCAACATCACACTACATCAACATCACATCAACATCACATCAACATCACATTACATCACATTAACATCACACTACATCACATCAACATTACATTACATCACATCAACATCACACTACATCACATCAACATCACACTACATCACATCAACATCACACTACATCACATCAACATCACACTACATCACATCACATCAACATCACACTATATCACATCAACATCACATCAACATCACACTACATCACATCAACATCACACTACATCACATCAACATCACATCAACATCATACTACATCACACTACATCACATCAACATCACATCATCATCACATCAACATCACATCAACATCACACTACATCACATCAACATCACACTACATCAACATCACATCAACATCACATCAAATCAACATCACACTACATCACATCAACATCACACTACATCACATCAACATCACACTACATCACATCAACATCACACTACATCACATCAACATCACACTACATCACACCAACATCACATTACATCACATCAACATCACATCAACATCACACTACATCACATCAACATCACATCAACATCACACTACATCACACTACATCACATCAACATCAACATCACATCAACATCACATCAACATCACACTACATCACATCAACATCACATCAACATCATACTACATCACACTACATCACATCAACATCAACATCACATCAACATCACATCCACATCACATTACATAACATCACATCAACATCACACTACATCACATCAACATCACATCAACATCAACATCACACTACATCACATCAACATCACATCAACATCACACTACATCACATCAACATCACATCAACATCACACTATATCACATCAACATCACATTACATCACATCAACATCACACTACATCACATCAACATCACATCAACATCACATCAACATTACATCGCATCAACATCACACTACATCAACATCACATCAACATCACATTACATCACATCAACATCACACTACATCACATCAACATCACACTACATCAACATCACATCAACATCACATCAACATCACATTACATCACATTAACATCACACTACATCACATCAACATCACATTACATCACATCAACATCACACTACATCACATCAACATCACACTACATCACATAAACATCACACTACATCACATCAACATCACATTACATCACATCAACATCACACTACATCACATCAACATCACACTACATCAACATCACATCAACATCACATCAACATCAACATCACATCAACATCACATCAACATCACATCAACATCACACTACATCACATCAACATCACACTACATCACATCAACATCACACTACATCACATAAACATCACACTACATCACATCAACATCGAACTACATCACATCAACATCATATCAACATCACACTACATCACCATCACATCAACATCAACATGACATTACATCACATCAACATCACACTACATCACATCAACATCACATTACATCACATTAACATCACACTACATCACATCAACATCACACTACATCACACTACATCACATCAACATCACATTACATCACATCAACATCACATTACATCACATCAACATCACACTACATCACATCAACATCACACTACATCACATCAACATCACACTACATCACATCAACATCACATTACATCACATCAACATCACACTACATCACATCAACATCACATCAACATCACATCAACATTACATCACATCAACATCACATTACATCACATCAACATCACATCAACATCACATTACATCACATCAACATCAACATCAACATCACATTACATCACATCAACATCAACATCAACATCACATTACATCACATCACATCAACATCACATCACATCAACATCAACATCAACATCAACATCACATCAACATCACATTACATCACATCAACATCACATCAACATCACATCAACATCACATCAACATCACACTACATCAACATCACATCAACATCACATTACATTACATCACATCAACATCACACTACATCACATCAACATCACACTACATCAACATCACATCAACATCACATCAACATCACATTACATCACATTAACATCACACTACATCATATCAACATTACATTACATCACATCAACATCACACTACATCACATCAACATCACACTACATCACATCAACATCACACTACATCACATCAACATCACACTACATCACATCAACATCACACTATATCACATCAACATCACATCAACATCACACTACATCACATCAACATCACACTATATCACATCAACATCACATCAACATCACACTACATCACATCAACATCACATCATCATCACATCAACATCACATCAACATCACACTACATCACATCAACATCAACATCACACTACATCAACATCACATCAACATCACATCAAATCAACATCACACTACATCACATCAACATCACACTACATCACATCAACATCACACTACATCACATCAACATCACACTACATCACATCAACATCACACTACATCACATCAACATCACATTACTTCACATCAACATCACATCAACATCACATCAACATCACACTACATCACATCAACATCACATCAACATCACACTACATCACACTACATCACATCAACATCAACATCACATCAACATCACATCAACATCACACTACATCACATCAACATCACATCAACATCATACTACATCACACTACATCACATCAACATCAACATCACATCCACATCACATTACATCACATCAACATCACATCAACATCACACTACATCACATCAACATCAACATCACACTACATCACATCAACATCACATCAACATCACACTACATCACATCAACATCACATTACATCACATCAACATCACACTACATCACATCAACATCACATCAACATCAACATCACACTACATCACATCAACATCACATCAACATCACACTACATCACATCAACATCACATCAACATCACACTACATCACATCAACATCACATTACATCACATCAACATCACACTACATCACATCAACATCACATCAACATCACATCAACATCACATCAACATTACATCACATCAACATCACACTACATCAACATCACATCAACATCACATTACATCACATCAACATCACACTACATCACATCAACATCACACTACATCAACATCACATCAACATCACATCAACATCACATTACATCACATTAACATCACACTACATCACATTACATCACATCAACATCACACTACATCACATCAACATCACACTACATCACATAAACATCACACTACATCACATCAACATCACACTACATCACATCAACATCATATCAACATCACACTACATCACCATCACATCAACATCAACATGACATTACATCACATCAACATCACACTACATCACATCAACATCACATTACATCACATTAACATCACACTACATCACATCAACATCACACTACATCACATCAACATCACATTACATCACATCAACATCACACTACATCACATCAACATCACATTACATCACATCAACATCACATCAACATCACACTACATCACATCAACATCACACTACATCACATCAACATCACACTACATCACATCAACATCACATTACATCACATCAAAAGCACACTACATCACATCAACATCACATCAACATCACATCAACATTACATCACATCAACATCACATCAACATCACATTACATCACATCAACATCAACATCACATTACATCACATCAACATCAACATCAACATCACATTACATCACATCAACATCAACATTAACATCACATTACATCACATCAACATCACATCACATCAACATCAACATCAACATCAACATCACATCAACATCACATTACATCACATCAACATCACATCAACATTACATCACATCAACATCATATCAACATCACATCAACATCACATTAACATTACATCACATCAACATCACATCAACATCAACATCACATCAACATTACATCACATCAACATCACACTACATCAACATCACATCAACATCACATTACATCACATCAACATCACACTACATCACATCAACATCACACTACATCAACATCACATCAACATCACATCAACATCACATTACATCACATTAACATCACACTACATCACATCAACATTACATTACATCACATCAACATCACATTACATCACATCAACATCACACTACATCACATCAACATCACATCAACATCACATCAACATCACATCAACATTACATCACATCAACATCACACTACATCAACATCACATCAAAATCACATTACATCACATCAACATCACACTACATCACATCAACATCACACTACATCAACATCACATCAACATCACATCAACATCACATTACATCACATTAACATCACACTACATCACATTACATCACATCAACATCACACTACATCACATCAACATCACACTACATCACATAAACATCACACTACATCACATCAACATCACACTACATCACATCAACATCATATCAACATCACACTACATCACCATCACATCAACATCAACATGACATTACATCACATCAACATCACACTACATCACATCAACATCACATTACATCACATTAACATCACACTACATCACATCAACATCACACTACATCACATCAACATCACATTACATCACATCAACATCACACTACATCACATCAACATCACATTACATCACATCAAAAGCACACTACATCACATCAACATCACACTACATCACATCAACATCACATTACATCACATCAAAAGCACACTACATCACATCAACATCACATCAACATCACATCAACATTACATCACATCAACATCACATCAACATCACATTACATCACATCAACATCAACATCACATTACATCACATCAACATCAACATCAACATCACATTACATCACATCAACATCAACATTAACATCACATTACATCACATCAACATCACATCACATCAACATCAACATCAACATCACATCAACATCACATTACATCACATCAACATCACATCAACATTACATCACATCAACATCATATCAACATCACATCAACATCACATTAACATTACATCACATCAACATCACATCAACATCAACATCACATCAACATTACATCACATCAACATCACACTACATCAACATCACATCAACATCACATTACATCAACATCACACTACATCAACATCACATCAACATCACATCAACATCACATTACATCACATTAACATCACACTACATCACATCAACATTACATTACATCACATCAACATCACATTACATCACATCAACATCACACTACATCACATCAACATCACATCAACATCACATCAACATCACATCAACATTACATCACATCAACATCACACTACATCAACATCACATCAACATCACATTACATCACATCAACATCACACTACATCACATCAACATCACACTACATCAACATCACATCAACATCACATCAACATCACATTACATCACATTAACATCACACTACATCACATTACATCACATCAACATCACACTACATCACATCAACATCACACTACATCACATAAACATCACACTACATCACATCAACATCACACTACATCACATCAACATCATATCAACATCACACTACATCACCATCACATCAACATCAACATGACATTACATCACATCAACATCACACTACATCACATCAACATCACATTACATCACATTAACATCACACTACATCACATCAACATCACACTACATCACATCAACATCACATTACATCACATCAACATCACACTACATCACATCAACATCACATTACATCACATCAACATCACATTACATCACATCAACATCACACTACATCACATCAACATCACACTACATCACATCAACATCACACTACATCACATCAACATCACATTACATCACATCAAAAGCACACTACATCACATCAACATCACATCAACATCACATCAACATTACATCACATCAACATCACATCAACATCACATTACATCACATCAACATCAACATTAACATCACATTACATCACATCAACATCACATCACATCAACATCAACATCAACATCACATTACATCACATCAACATCACATCAACATTACATCACATCAACATCATATCAACATCACATCAACATCACATTAACATTACATCACATCAACATCACATCAACATCAACATCACATCAACATTACATCACATCAACATCACACTACATCAACATCACATCAACATCACATTACATCACATCAACATCACACTACATCACATCAACATCACACTACATCAACATCACATCAACATCACATCAACATCACATTACATCACATTAACATCACACTACATCACATCAACATTACATTACATCACATCAACATCACACTACATCACATCAACATCACACTACATCACATCAACATCACACTACATCACATCAACATCACACTACATCACATCACATCAACATCACACTATATCACATCAACATCACATCAACATCACACTACATCACATCAACATCAACATCACATCAACATCACATCAACATCACACTACATCACATCAACATCACACTACATCACATCAACATCACATCAACATCATACTACATCACACTACATCACATCAACATCACATCATCATCACATCAACATCACATCAACATCACACTACATCACATCAACATCAACATCAACATCACATTACATCACATCAACATCACATCACATCAACATCAACATCAACATCACATCAACATCACATTACATCACATCAACATCACATCAACATCACATCAACATTACATCACATCACATCAACATCATATCAACATCACATCAACATCACATTAACATTACATCACATCAACATCACATCAACATCAACATCACATCAACATTACATCACATCAACATCACACTACATCACATCAACATCACACTACATCAACATCACATCAACATCACATCAACATCACATTACATCACATTAACATCACACTACATCACATCAACATTACATTACATCACATCAACATCACACTACATCACATCAACATCACACTACATCACATCAACATCACACTACATCACATCAACATCACACTACATCACATCAACATCACACTATATCACATCAACATCACATCAACATCACACTACATCACATCAACATCAACATCACATTACATCACATCAACATCACACTACATCACATCAACATCACACTACATCAACATCACATCAACATCACATCAACATCAACATCACATCAACATCACATCAACATCACACTACATCACATCAACATCACACTACATCACATCAACATCACATCAACATCATACTACATCACACTACATCACATCAACATCACATCATCATCACATCAACATCACATCAACATCACACTACATCACATCAACATCACACTACATCAACATCACATCAACATCACATCAAATCAACATCACACTACATCACATCAACATCACACTACATCACATCAACATCACACTACATCACATCAACATCACATTACATCACATCAACATCACATCAACATCACATCAACATTACATCACATCACATCAACATCATATCAACATCACATCAACATCACATTAACATTACATCACATCAACATCACATCAACATTACATCACATCAACATCACACTACATCACATCAACATCACACTACATCAACATCAACATCACATCAACATCACATTACATCACATTAACATCACACTACATCACATCAACATTACATTACATCACATCAACATCACACTACATCACATCAACATCACACTACATCACATCAACATCACACTACATCACATCAACATCACACTACATCACATCAACATCACACTATATCACATCAACATCACATCAACATCACACTACATCACATCAACATCAACATCACATTACATCACATCAACATCACACTACATCACATCAACATCACACTACATCAACATCACATCAACATCACATCAACATCAACATCACATCAACATCACATCAACATCACACTACATCACATCAACATCACACTACATCACATCAACATCACATCAACATCATACTACATCACACTACATCACATCAACATCACATCATCATCACATCAACATCACATCAACATCACACTACATCACATCAACATCACACTACATCAACATCACATCAACATCACATCAAATCAACATCACACTACATCACATCAACATCACACTACATCACATCAACATCACACTACATCACATCAACATCACACTACATCACATCAACATCACACTACATCACACTACATCACATCAACATCACATTACATCACATCAACATCACATCAACATCACATCAACATCACACTACATCACATCAACATCACATCAACATCACACTACATCACACTACATCACATCAACATCAACATCACATCAACATCACATCAACATCACACTACATCACATCAACATCACATCAACATCATACTACATCACACTACATCACATCAACATCAACATCACATCAACATCACATCCACATCACATTACATCACATCAACATCACATCAACATCACACTACATCACATCAACATCACATCAACATCAACATCACACTACATCACATCAACATGACATCAACATCACACTACATCACATCAACATCACATCAACATCACACTACATCACATCAACATCACATTACATCACATCAACATCACACTACATCACATCAACATCACATCAACATCACATCAACATCACATCAACATCACACTACATCAACATCACATCAACATCACATTACATCACATCAACATCACACTACATCACATCAACATCACACTACATCAACATCACATCAACATCACATTACATCACATCAACATCACACTACATCACATCAACATCACATCAACATCACATTACATCACATTAACATCACACTACATCACATCAACATCACATTACATCAACATCACACTACATCACATCAACATCACACTACATCACATAAACATCACACTACATCACATCAACATCACACTACATCACATCAACATCATATCAACATCACACTACATCACCATCACATCAACATCAACATGACATTACATCACATCAACATCACACTACATCACATCAACATCACATTACATCACATTAACATCACACTACATCACATCAACATCACACTACATCACATCAACATCACAGTACATCACATCAACATCACATTACATCACATCAACATCACACTACATCACATCAACATCACACTACATCACATCAACATCACACTACATCACATCAACATCACACTACATCACATCAACATCACACTACATCACATCAACATCACATTACATCACATCAACATCACACTACATCACATCAACATCACATCAACATCACATCAACATTACATCACATCAACATCACATCAACATCACATTACATCACATCAACATCAACATCACATTACATCACATCAACATCACATCAACATCACATTACATCACATCAACATCAACATCAACATCACATCAACATCAACATCAACATCACATTACATCACATCAACATCACATCACATCAACATCAACATCAACATCACATCAACATCACATTACATCACATCAACATCACATCAACATCACATCAACATTACATCACATCAACATCATATCAACATCATATCAACATCACATCAACATCACATTACATCACATTGCCAATAAACATGAGCCAGATTAGATCATGCATCCCAAATGGCACTTTGTTCCCAATCTACAGTACTACTTTAGACCAGGACCCGTAGGGAATAGGGTGTGATTTGGGACACAGGTATACAGTATTCATTGTCATCCAGATATACAGCAGTAGGTAGCAGCGGTAGGTAGCAGCGGTAGGTAGCAGCGGTAGGTAGCAGCAGTAGGTAGCAGCAGTAGGTAGCAGTAGTAGATAGCAGTAGTAGATAGCAGCAGTAGGTAGCAGCAGTAGGTAGCAGCGGTAGGTAGCAGTAGTAGATAGCAGTAGTAGATAGCAGTAGTAGATAGCAGTAGTAGGTAGCAGCAGTAGGTAGCAGCGGTAGGTAGCAGCGGTAGGTAGCAGCGGTAGGTAGCAGCGGTAGGTAGCAGCGGTAGGTAGCAGCAGCAGATAGCAGCAGCAGATAGCAGTACATAGCAGCAGTAGGTAGCAGCGGTAGGTAGCAGCAGTAGGTAGCAGCGGTAGGTAGCAGCAGCAGATAGCAGCAGCAGAAAGCAGTACATAGCAGCAGTAGGTAGCAGCAGTAGGTAGCAGCAGTAGGTAGCAGCAGTAGGTAGCAGCAGCAGAAAGCAGTACATAGCAGCAGTAGGTAGCAGCGGTAGGTAGCAGCAGTAGGTAGCAGCAGTAGGTAGCAGCAGTAGGTAGCAGCGGTAGGTAGCAGCGGTAGGTAGCAGCAGTAGGTAGCAGCAGTAGGTAGCAGCAGTAGGTAGCAGCAAACATATTTCCACTTTGACATTGTGGGGGTAGTAACAAAAAAAGTGAGACAAAAAAATACTCAATTGAATCAATTTTAAATTCAGGCTGTAACTCAACAACATTTGGAAAAGCCTTTCTGGAGGCGCTGTACTCCACAGCCCTTACGGCATGAATACTTTTATAACCAACCTCGTCCCATACAGGTACAGTAGAACAGTATGGTGTTTCATTCTGTCCCCCTGTCCTTTCTGTGTACAGGAAACAGAGGTGGTGTCGGACAGAATGCTACTTCAGCGTGTTCTGAGAGGTGGTGGTGACGGGACTGGTGGCAGAGGGATACGCCACTGCCAGGAAACAGAGCTCTACCTTGACTTCTTCCTGGCTCTCGCTGTCTGCAACACGGTGGTGGTTTCCACGGCAACGCAGGCTCAGGCGCAAAGACGGAGAGTGAGTCGTGCTCTGTACCAAGTGTTCCGTTCCTCTCCTCCGTTCTTTTCTCTTCACTGTGACCCTGACTTGGTGTAGGATAGAGGGAGATGGGATGCGGAGGAGGGAAGGAGGAGCAGCGAGGAGGAAGAGTGGAGGAAGAGGGGGAGGAAAGTGGGGAGAGAGGGAGATGGGATACGGAGGAGGGAAGGAGGAGAAGCGAGGAGGAAGAGTGGAGGAAGAGGGGGAGGAAAGTGGGGAGAGAGGGAGATGGGATACGGAGAAGGGAAGGAGGAGAAACGAGGAGGGGGAGTGAAGGAAGAGGTGGAGGAAAGGGGGGAGAGAGGGAGATGGGATACGGAGGAGGGAAGGAGGAGAAGCGAGGAGGAAGAGTGGAGGAAGAGAGAGAGGAAAGGAGGGTGAGAGGGAGATGGTTTTGTGACCTCAACTTCTAAGACCGCAGGTTATATATCAATATTTGATCTTGATCATAATATTAAACCTTCCTAAATTAAAGGCTGCCTTCATGATAGATCCTGATAGATCCTGATGCAAATTTATCTGAACATAATTTCTAGGAAGTACATTTTACTTATAGGATATCTGTAGGGTAGAGTTCTGCCCTGCAGTCCAGATATCTGGCAGTAAGGCTATAGTACTGCCCTGCAGTCCAGATATCTGGCAGTAAGGCTATAGTACTGCCCTGCAGTCCAGATATCTGGCAGTAGGGCTATAGTACTGCCCTGCAGTCCACATATCTGGCAGTAAGGCTATAGTACTGCCCTGCAGTCCAGATATCTGGCAGTAAGGCTATATTACTGCCCTGCAGTCCAGATATCTGGCAGTAAGGCTATAGTACTGCCCTGCAGTCCAGATATCTGGTAGTAGGAACAGTGAGGTACGCAGTGAAGAGAAATCCAATTCATGTATTTCAGCAGAGACATCAATTAAATTAGTCTGCCTCTTTATCTATCTGCTTCTCAGATTTATCTTCAATTATATACGTGCTCTGTCCTCGCTGGAAACGTTGTTGGCCAAAACGTTCTCCTTCTCTCTCATCAGTGGTCAGTGTTAATTTACCTAATTGCTCTTTGAGGCTCCAGACAAAATGTCTAGGTCCCTTTTTACTAAATTAACCACACACACACACACACACACACACACACACACACACACACACACACACACACACACACACACACACACACACACACACACACACACACACACACACACACACACACACACACACACACACACACACACACACACACACACACACACACACACACACACACATGGCACGGCATGGGGAGAAACGCCCTCGTTAATTTGATTACCCAGAGTTCCTGATTGGGTCGGGGAAGTACGAGAGAGGCCAGCGGGCTGTCCCATGAACTCAGGATGGGAAGGTCAAAACAGTCATTCCTATTGGTTAAGTGGGGGTGCCCCTTGTGGTGCAATGACAGGCAGACCGGAGTTGTTGATTGGATGATCAGTCTC